>NW_026705665.1:0-300000 GCF_029867415.1 Vicia villosa | reverse complement strand
TGGGCAATATCTCTGAATGATATCTTCTCATATTCAGAATGAGAAATAGAATTCAGCAGAATAGTCCTAGACTTGTGATGATTTTTAAATTGCTTCTTTTGATCATCACTCATCTCTTGTCTTGACATCTTTGCTCCACTAGCATTCACTGGATGTTTGTAACCATCCACAAGCAAGTCCCACAAATCACCATCTAGACCAAGAAAATAGCGACACTATTTGTATGGTTCGAGATTTGAGGTGTTCAGTGATCATAAGAGCCTGAAGTATCTCTTCGATCAGAAAGAGTTGAATATGAGGCAGAGAAGGTGGTTAGAATTTTTGAATATTTATGATTTTGGTTTGATTTACCATCCGGGTAAAGCAAACATAGTTACTGATGCATTGAGTAGGAAGACTTTGCATATGTCTATGCTAATGGTGAAGGAATTGGATTTGATTGAACAATTCAGAGACTTGAGTTTAGTGTGTGAAGGTACTCCTACTAGTGTCAAATTGGGTATGCTGAAGCTGACTAGTGGTATTCTTGAAGAAATCAGAGAAGGCCAGAAAGCTGATGTTGAATTGATTGATAAGTTGACTTTGATTAATCAAGGCAAGAATGGTGAATTCAGAGTTGACGAGAATGGTATACTGAGGTTTGGTGACCGAGTTTGTGTTCCTGATATTGCTGAACTCCGAAAGCGTATTTTGGAAGAAGGACACCGTAGTGGATTGAGTATTCATCCTGGTGCTACTAAGATGTATCATGACTTGAAAAAGTTGTTTTGGTGGCCGGGAATGAAAAAGGAAATTGCTGAGTTTGTGTACTCTTGTTTGACTTGCTAGAAGTCAAAGATTGAGCATCAGAAGCTGTCTGGGTTGATGCAACAAATGTTTATTCCTGAGTGGAAGTGGGATAGCATATCAATGGATTTTGTGTCTGGTTTGCTGAGAACTGTCAGAAATTGTGAAGCTATTTGGGTCGTGGTGGACAGGTTGACGAAGTCTGCACATTTTATACCGGTGAGAATGGATTATCTGATGGAGAAGCTAGCTCAGCTGTATATTGAGAAGATAGTTAGTCTGCATGGTATTCCTTCAAGTATCGTGTCAGACAGAGATCCGAGGTTTACATCTATGTTCTGGGAAGGTTTGCATAAAGCTTTGGGTACTAAGCTGAGATTGAGTTCTGCTTATCATCCACAGACGGATGGGCAGACTGTGTGTTGGAAAAAGGAGGTACTTGGGATAGTTATCTTCCTTTGATTGAGTTTACCTACAACAACAGTTATCATTCGAGTATTGGTATGGCTCCATTTGAGGCTTTGTATGGTAGGAGGTGTAGGACGCCGTTGTGTTGGTACGAATCTGGTGAGAGTGCTGTGATTGCTCCAGAAATAGTACAACAAACTACAGAGAAGATTAAAATGATTCAAGAGAAGATGAAGGCTTCTCACAGTCGTCAGAAAAGTTATCATGACAAGAGGAGGAAAACACTTGAGTTTCAAGAGGGAGATCACGTGTTTATGAGAGTTACTCCTATGACATGAATTGGTCGGGCATTGAAGTCAAGGAAGTTGACTCCGCGTTTTATTGGACCATTCCAAATTTCTGAAAGAGTGAGAGAAGTGGCTTATCGTATCGCTCTACCGCCGATGCTTGCAAATTTGCATGATGTGTTTCATGTGTCTCAGTCTTCTAGAGTATTCTGATCACACCTTGATCCACTAATCAACCTTGATTACCATGGTTTTCCACTTAGATACCCTCTAAGTCTTCTAGAGTATTCTGATCACACCTTGATCACTCTAGGAATTCACTACTTAGAACCTTCTAAGTCTTCTAGAGTATTTTGATCACAACTTGATCACTCTAGGAAACTTTTACAAATAAATGTAAAACAAATTCTTACAAGAGTATAGAAATGCTTCTTAATAAGCTATAATCACGACTGTGATATTTCTCTCAAGTTCTAAGCTTAATCTCACTAAGATATTACAAAATAAGTGATGTAGAAGATGAAGTTTGAGAGCTTTTCAATTTGACAGCGTTTCTGTATTTTGCGCAATAGTTGTGTATTCAGCTTCTCATCAGAACTTCTATTTATAGGCATTACGAGAAGATGACCGTTGGGAGCATTTAATGTGTTGCATGATCCGTACAGCTTTGCATTTAATGTTTCACTCTTTTGTCAACTACCTTGAGCCTTGCTTTTCCTGCTTTAACCGACTTTGCCTTTAATAGCTTCTAACGTTCCTTTTGTCAGTCAGCGTAGCCTGTCATCTTGTACTTGCTTCTTATATGATCTTTGTAAATACAACGTTTGAATATTAGAGCCATTCAGCTTGGTGCAGAGCATCTTCTTGTCTTCTGACTTTGAAGTGCTTCTAGCGTGATACCATAAGAACTTTAGTGCTTTTGCTTCTGAATTCAAGTTCTTCTGATGCTTCATAGACCATGTTCTGATTCTGCTTGACCATCTTCTGATGTCTTGCGAGAGCATGTTCTGATGTTGCATACTTGAACCTTCTGAGTCAATGCTTCTTGCGCTGAATTGTGCATACTCTATATATATTTCCTGAAATGGAAAATGCATAGAATTAGAGTACCACATTGTCTTATACAAAATTCATATATAATGTTATCATCAAAACTAAGAATATTGATCATAACAATTCTTGTTCTAACATCATTCACCAAATCAAAAGAGATAATATTATAATCGGTATCATCCAACCAACTAAACATTTCACTCACAAAACACAATGATCCAATAACCGGAACAGGGATATCCCCTTGAATCATTCTCCAAGAATTAGTACCTAAAACATGAACCTTAATTTTAGCTTTTTTAACACTAGCATTAATAAAAATAGCAACTACCTTATAAATGTCAATTGATGTATCATATCCAAAACCATATTCCACATTAACATCTCTATCTCTTTGAATTGGATTTTTCAAAGAAGGTAACCTTTTGAACTTTTGAATGGAAGGGTTCCATAGAATAACAGAGAATATGTTGACAACTAAACAAAGGATTCCATCACAAGATCCGATGATGTTGAAGTGTTTTTCATTGAAAGGGATATCATGTTGGGTGGGGTTAAGGATGATTGAGATAAAAATGAACTGAAGTGGGTAAGATATTACATGAGATTTATCTTTGGATTTTAAGATGACATTGTGGCGCGTGATTGACATTTGAAGATGCTTTTTTGTGAAATTTGGATCAGAAATCAAAGAATTTATGGACTTGTTGAGACATTTAAGTTGAAGGAGAAACTTTACTGGGAGTCTACAAAAGATTTCTGCTATAATTTCAATTGGGAGAGAAGGTAAAGAGATTGAATATGATAGTTGATTTATTATTTCAATTGGAGAAAGATTGGAAATAATATCGGCTTGAGAAATATGATGGCTACTTGAGGCCATTATGAAATTGAACCTTTAAAAATGAAAACGTAAAATATAATTGAAGATGTATTTGAATAAATGCAAACGGAGTTATATATATAATTCTTCAATCTATTTGATAATGAATCCTCACACTTTTTTAGGTAAAATATAAAAAGAAGAAAATAGTAAAGTATTTCTATTATATGTTTTTAAATACAATATTGGTTTTTACATTATATTATATCTCTATACTTGAAAATATTTTAATATCAAAATAAAAAGAAATATAATTAAACAATATTTCCATTTATCTATCCTCCATACATTGTATAGATTTGACTAATAAACAATAACAATATACTATTAATTAGTTCTAGTTATATAAGGTATATTGTAATCTTAATTTAATTGATGAGAATTTTGAGTATATTCAAGTGTTGCAATTTTGTTGTTGTTTGTCAAGTGGTAAATTATATTTTGTACGTATAATGGTATGAATTACGATATTTTGGTGTTGTTTCAGGTTATATGTGCACATGTAGAAGATAGAAATGAATATATTTTATAATGGTATATAATGGTGCAAACAAAATGTGGCATATCTTTTGGTGTTGTTTTTTTTGTAAAAATATCTATATGTACAAGAGTAATAATATATAAGTACATTGGTGTAAATGTATATGGTATATCTTTTGGTATTGTTTTTAATTGGATTGAAGCTCCAATTTGTGAAAATCAGGTGAACTTTGTAAAGGTATATTCAGATGCAAAATATGGTGAAAACCTGGTGCAAATATGGTTAAAAAATTTTGCATATAAATTTGTATATTTTAAAAAGCGCTTTGCTTTGAAAAATATTATATAAAAATAAGAGGGCTTTAGACAGCGTTTTTACAGTAAAAGCGCTGCCTAAAGAGGCTTTTTTTTATTTAAATTTTGTTTTAGAAAAGCGTTGGCTAAAGGGGTCCTTTAGCAGCGCATTCAAAGTAAAAGCGCTGGCTAAAAGGGTCCTTTAGCAGCGCTTTCAAAGTAAAAGTCCTGGCTAAAGGGGTCCTTTAGCAGGGCTTTCAAAGTAAAAGCGCTGGCTAAAGGGGTCCTTTAGCAGCGCTTTCAAAGTCTAAGAGCTGGCTAAAAGGGGCCTTTAGCAGTGCTTTCAAAGTAAAAGCGCTGGCTAAAGGGGCCTTTAGCAGCGCTTTCAAAGTAAAAGGGGTGCCTGAAGGGGGTATTTAGCATCGCTTTTACTTTAAAAAAATGTTCTCTTTACCTACAGCAGCGCTGGAATAGACAGCACATTAAAGCGTTGTATAAAGCCAAAAAAACGTTGTCTAAGGTCTTGATTGGCGTAGTGATAAAAAACAAAAGAGACTGAGTTTTTCATATTTAAAACTGACGATACACCATTCCCTCCCTTATTTTTAACTTTTGTTTGCTTTTCCAATGGTTGTCTTACATCAATCTTTACTCTTAATATCATATACTATCATCGGATGCTAGTGTTGTTGTTCTTGTCGTATTCCACGAACACCCCAATATAATTCGTCATGGCTATCAAAGGTCCAAGGACCCCTATACAATGCAGCTTCCATTTTGAGGTTGTGAGAGAAATGGAATAGGAATAAGCCTTTTTTGATTCTTCGATTGTAACCCTTTCACCGGTCTCAACATATCTGCCACAATTGCTTTCATTGTTTTCAAATGGACTAACCTATCACACAAGAACCTTCCTACCAGACACCAACGTAAATCAACCGCTTCATCGCCATCATTCTTCACATCGAAACTGAAACCTTCTTCATCACCTTCATCATGTATCGATAGGCCCTCAATATTAGGGCCTGACGTTTTAATCTGTAATACTTTATGTTGGAGTAATAACCAAGAAAAGGAAAAGATGAAGCTTCTCACGAGAGAAGAATATTTCAAAACCCTAGCAAAGATTAGGAACGATAAGTGTGCTCTTTAATGTGTTTAAACAGTAGAATTAGTATTAATTGTGTTTTTTATTAGCATGAATATTGTCATACCCCAAATTTGTCCTACCCTTATTTATCTGGCTTGCAACTCATAAACATACATCCATTTAGGTCATATCACTGCATGCATCTGTATCATTGGTCCTTGGTCAGAAGGAGAGACTTGAAGCCTAATGTGGGGTGTCATCAGCTTGCCCAAGACCTCTTGAAATCAGGGTTTTTCATCCAATTCATAGCATTGGCAAGAATGTACAAGTCTAGAAGTCATCTGATCCTCTTAATCGGGGTTTCCTTGACCAAAGTCAACCAGTTGACTTTCCGGTCAACATTTAATCAGGAATGGATTTTATGAGTGAGAAGCTTTCATATGGACTATGTGGATGTGTTTATTTGACTGGATTTGACTGGAGGAGATTTAATCGGGAATTTCATCAATAGTCGGAAAAATCAGAACAGTTAACTTTTGGGTCAAAATCAGAAGAATTATTCAAATATTGACTTTTGGTGGAAAGTCAATCAAGAAAAGTCAAAGAATGGATAAAATCGGGAGTTTGACAAAAGTTGCCAAAAATAGAAAAAAAATCAAAAATGGAAAGTTTTGACACTTAGAATTTTTTCTGAGAGCTTTAAAGTTTGATGAGCAGTCCACTTCACAGCCTGGTTACACGTGTCAAAAGGCCTCATTTGAGAAAATTTCCAACATCAAAAATGTTCAGATCATGGCCCTCTATAATTCCCTAGTTGAGAGTTTTTTCATTTGAAGCTTGTATGAAGAGATAAAATGGTTTGAAGTTGCTGGAAAGTCATTTGAACCAAGTCACAATCCAAGTCGTGGGCCAGGTCATGACCAGACATTTCATTAAGCATGTGGCATGCCAAATTGCAAGCTGATTTCAGAGATGTACAAAAAAGCTATAAGCTCAAACTTGGTATCATCCTTCTCTCCTCCATGCCCTCTATGCAATGAAACAAGAATTGAGTAAATTGGATGCATATTGAATCAGTTATGAAGATTTAAAGTCGCGCCCTCGTCAAGTTATCCTTGCATGGCAAACCGGGCCAGATTCTTAAGGCACACGTGCGAATTGTGTCAAACACGTGGTGTGCCATTTTGAATGTCATTTTTAGAAACCTACGAGTCTTTATATGGATCATGCTCGGTACTATACTATTCCTTGATATGCCTTATATCCATTGAGCCATGTATCAGGTCATATGGACATGTAATGAGCATGATATAAGGCTTCAAAGTCACGCATCGACCAAGACACGTTTTGGTTAAGGCTTGGCAGGTCACACGTGTATAGTAATGCAGCATTGACATGGCATGTTCAGGATCATTTTTATTGTACCTCCAAGTCATGACTCAAGACTTCATTAACACAAAACTTGTTCTATCAAATACTCTCCCCATATTGATTCTAAAGTCGAGGCAAATGGTGGTTCATGGAGGGAGATATGTGTATACAAAGTAGGTTGCACAAGTATTATTGACACAAGGTTTACTGCTGCAAGGAACGTGTGTGGTATGCATGTCATCACAACATTACGCAAGAGGGCCATGCAACATCACTGAACTCAGAAAGCATGCAGTGAACTTGCCTCATATGCCATACTTGTTCTCTAAGTTTAGTGCAAGAAAGTTACACTACAATCACCCACATCATAACCCTCCATGCAACCTCACCTCACTATATAACATGAGCCTCACAAAACTCAACAACACACTTTCATTTCTCCATTTTCAATTTCTATCCTCTCTATCTCCACTCCTCTCTCTTCTCTCTTCCCCCTTGCTCCACCTCTAACCTCCCTAACCACCATCTAACTAACCCTTCCAACCACCTCCAACCACCCTAACAAACTTGAATAACAACTTCCGGCCACCATAACAAACTTCAACGACCACCATAACAAACTCCATAACCACCTTCAACCTCCATCCATTCCCAACCTTCATCTTCATCAACTCACAACCACCACCATAACCTTAGGCCACCACAACCAACCTTCAACCACGTCGGCATCATCGCTTTCATTTCGGTGTCGCTACTGAACCGTTCACCATGGATGCGCAAGAAGAAGCTTGACCTGGCTCGTCTATGGCATTCGTTGCATCTGTGTCTTAGTTCAAGTCAAGAAGAAATCCGAGTTTGCTTCCCCGTGTTTCCTCTGATGACTTCACCACCTTGCAACGGAATCAAAGATCCATGAAGCCTGTGGAGTATTCTGCACATTCGATTCAAGAACGTGAACAAGTAAGTCACCGAAACCTCTCGACATTGTAGTAACACGTGCTAGATTCATTTGCATATTTTTGTATGTTCATATTCTTGCTCGTGTTCTTTATTTTTGGAGGTGATATTTGGATTTTATGCGTAGATTCAAGTTGTTTGGCACTCTCAGCTTGGGTTTTGGTGAATTTGTTTAGAGCTAGGGTTTATAAGAGTGGCTCGGTTTGGGAATTAGAGGGAACATTGATAAAAACTAAGCTCATATTCAGATTCGGCATGAAATTCCGAGTGAGACGGTGGTCGTCTCGTCAGTTTCTGGATGAGGCGGCGTTTTTCCGGCGGCGGGACGGTCGGGGAAAACGACCGGAGAAGGTATCTCCGGCGTCTATGTTGTGGTATTATTTTCCTCTCAGATGCATGCGTGTCACGTTTTCACTGGCTCTCATTCCCATTATCTTGCATTTTGGCTTTATTCAAATCATTGGTACTTGACGTGTTCAGCTGAGATTGGTCCAAGAAATATTTTGTTTTTTAGTCACTTAACATCATCTTGACCAATTGATACCCATGTGTGTTTTTGCTGTGTCACGTTAATAACTACAATTCACATGCTAACTAAAAAAACGATGCAATTAAAATGAAATAAGAGCTGAGTGAATGAAGTCTGGACTGGGCCACGTGCAGGGGCCTTATTTTTCTGGATCACACCTCCCAACCGCCGATGCACCACCATTCAATAACTGGGCCTCTACACGCCCATGCTCTTCACACTCCCCTATTTTGGGCCTTATTTCTGCTTGTAACTAATTTTAGTTCATATAGAAAATACTTTTGCACCCATGCTGTTTAACAAAAAACAATATTAAAAATTGCTTTTTCTTTTAATTCTTTTGCATATTAATTGAATATTCCCCAAATAAAAATAACAAAAATATTTTTCATTCAATTAGACTTTTTTAGAAGTTTATTTTCTTTTAATTGAATTTTTTTTCCTTTGATTTTCGATTGGTTGATAAACCATAAATAAATAATCTTTTCTTTGTTAATTCAAAAATAGTTTCTAACATCAAAAATACAATTGTTTGTAAATAATTTTCATGATTTGATTTAGATTTTAATTCTTTTATTTTGTGAATATTTTTCATATATCGTGAAATACCAAAAATACCCCTAGTTATTAAAGTTGATTTTAATCAACTTAAATAACTTTTTTTTCCCATTAGATTAGAATATTAATCAACAATTAGGCTTAAAGATTAGGCTAGTCCCCCCATTTTCATTCTTTTTCTTTTACAACATAAAACATCTAATAAATATTCAAATAAAATCCCCTTTAAAACATACAAAGAAAACACTAAAAAACATTAATAAAAAAGTGAAAATCATTAAAAAGGGAATGGAAGCTTGAATCTCCCTTGCTTTAGGGAATCATTCGAGTGCTTGGATCTCCCTTGCTTTAGGGAACCATTCGGGTGTAAGTTCCCAAATTCTAAAAGACACAAACCAAAGAGTAACTCGAGTTTCCCTTGCCTTAGGGATTTCCTCGAAACACTCAAACTCTCTCTTCTCTCCTTTCTTAAGGGCATTGTTATCTCCGCTCTATTGCATCCTAGGCTGTCCCCTTATGCAAGAGTGCGAGTGTTAACCCCGCCCAACTAAAAAACACAAAAACAAACAGAAAATCTTGAGCCGAACTACGGCGCTCAGATTCCTGAAAAGGATACGTAGGCATCAAGTCGCGGGGCTTGAACAAGCACACTTGAACATAATTCATTCTTTTCCCCGTATTTCTTTTGCATTCATTCGCATGTAGACATAGACATAGAACACACCCTTTAGATAGAAACAAACATAGGTGGATACCATCGAGTACGATGGGCGCGAGGGGTGCTAGCACCTTACCCTTGCGTAACCGACTCCCGTACCTAGATTCTCTGGTCGCAAGACTTTGTTCCTTCCTTTGTTAGGTTTCCTGATATTCCTTTCCCTTATGGGATAAATATATTGGTGGCAACTCTGTTCATTTTTCGCGAGCGTGCGACAAATATTACCTTTTTTGAATGTTATGACAACAACATACATTTTTTTGATTAATGGACCTAAATTGTGGCCATCATGCATATCTTTTTTGTTGTCTGTAATTTTTGTTGTTAAAATAATTTTCCATTACACATATGTTGAATGAAATATTTAAGATTTTCAATATATGATGTATAAAGATTAACTAAATAAAAAGAGAAGAAAAATAGAATTGTAGAGAAGAAAATTAGGAGAAAAAAGTTTGAGAAATATGAGAAAATAAATATTAATGTATTGTTGCCACATCATCTATTTTACTTGTTTATGTCACATTAGCGGTGGATTAATTTTTTAAATGTCACATAAGTCAAATTGTAGTTAGATAATATAAATGAAAACTAACATTGAAGTTTAAATTTATTCTTTTGTTAAAATAACATAATACGAGATCTACATCCTCACATCAAACATCAGGTGATATCAAACTCTCAATACACACTTTAGGGTAAAACAAACTATCACTAATTTGCATCTTTGGAATCATAAAACTACCACTATTGATATCGAAAGCAACCATATCCGTTTTCAATAATTCTTCACATACCAGCAACAATTTATCATCGTCGAAAATCCATATTGCCTTGGCATGGGTAACAAACGAAGGAAAAGAAACTCGACACAATTTAGTCCATGACCCTTCATTTCCATATTGCTTCATTTGCCAAACATCAAAAAAATCATATCTTTGAACTATGATACTCAAACAACTCTTCAATACATCCAAAACCAAACTAGCTATATTTTCAACTCCATAATTAGGCAGCATAAACTTGTTATATGATTCATTCACTAAATCAAAAGAGATAATATTATAATCGGTATCATCCAACCAATTAAACTTTTCACTCACAAAACACAATGATCCAATAACCGGAACAGGGATATCCCCTTGAATCATTCTCCAAGAATTAGTACCCAAAACATGAACCTTAATTTTAGCTTTTTTAACACTAGCATTAATAAAAATAGCAACCACCTTATAAATGTCAATTGATGTATCATATCCAAAACCATATTCCACATTAACATCTCTATCTCTTTGAAATGGATTTTTCAAAGAAGGTAACCTTTTGAACTTTTGAATGGAAGGGTTCCATAGAATAACACTGAATAGGTTGACAACTAAACAAAGGATTCCATCACAAGATCCGATGATGTTGAAGTGTTTTTCGTTGAAAGGGATATCATGTTGGGTAGGGTTAAGGATGATTGAGTTAAAAATGGATTGAAGTGGGTAAGAGATTACATGGGACTTATCTTTGGATTTTAAGATGACGTTGTGGCGCGTGATTGACATTTGAAGATGCTTTTTTGTGAATTTTGGATCAGAAATCAAAGAATTTATGGACTTGTTGAGGCATTTAAGTTGAAGGAGAAGCTTTACCGGGAGTCTACAAAAGATTTCTGCTACAATTTCAATTGGGAGAGAAGGTAAAGAGATTGAATATGATAGTGGATTTATTATTTCAATTGGAGAATGATTGGAAATAATATCGGCTTGAGAAATATGATGCCTACTTGAAGCCATTATGAAATTGAACCTTTAACAATGAAAAAATATAATATAATAGAAGAGTTATTAGAAATAAGTGCAAATGGAGTTATATATAATTCTTCAATCTATTTGATTATGAATCCTCACACTTTTTTTGGTAGAATAGAAAAAGAAGAAAATAGTAAAGTATTTCTATTATATGTTTTTAAGTATAATATTGATTTTTACACTATATTATATCTCTATACTGGAAAATATTTTGATATCAAAATAAAAGGAAATAAAATTATACAATATTTCCATTTATCTATCCTCCATACACTGTATACATCGACTAATAAACGATAACAATATACTATTAATTAGTTCTAAGTTTTAGAATATCTAGTTAACTTTTTTTCCAATTTAAAAAATTTCTTTTAGTTTTTGACTAAATTAATAATTTTTCTTCATAAGCATTATTCAATGTATTGTTATTATTTTCTAATACTAAAATGAGCATTGTACTGAGAATACAAAAATATATTTCTCTTTCTTAAATGTAAACTAATAAAAATAATATTATATATAAAAAAAAATGTATTACAATCTATATTATTAACTAATAAATTTTAAAAGGTAAATATAATATATCACCTAAATATGTTTTCCATAATTTATTTTTATAAAATGTAAAACCTGAAAGGTTTTAAATTCTATCATTTGATCTTTAAACTCCAAAAATATATGAAGGAGGAATGGTCAATTTTAAATTATGTCAATGTCAGTAAATTTATGTGTTTATCAAATAGTAAAATACAAATATGAGGTTGTTAGAAATATTTAATCTGTTTAGTAAAAAAAATTGATTCAAGCAATTCATTCTTTGTTAAACAATGAGCAACCATATTCTCTTGACGCTTAACAAACTCTACCTCAAAGTTTGGAAAATTAAGTAACAACAACTTAATAGAATGAATGATAAAACTGAACTCGGAACCTCGTATGGAATTGGAATGGATAGCTTGCACCACTTGTTGTGAATCACTCGCAAAGACAACATGGTCAAGATGGAGGGCTAAAGCTCCTTGGATAGCTTCCTTCAAAGCCAAAGCCTCTGCTTCTAGGATAGAAGAAGAACCCACATCCCAAGCGACACCCGCATTAACAAAATTCCCATAATCATCCCGAATACACCAACCTCTATTAGTAGTTCCTTGATTGCGGTTAAAACCCGCGTCGACATTACACTTGATCCAACCAGGAGGGGGTAATCCATTGATGAATGTGAAGGGGGTCATCTCTTTATCTTGAGAATTTTGAGCCAATCACCACTCTTGCCACTTGTGAAAAGCTAACCACCCAAGCCTCGACGCCTCCTCCTTTTCATTGTTCCAATTGAAATCATTCCTATTGTGTCATAAAATCTCTATCATCATAAGAAAGCGCCCAACTACCTTCCTATCCTCCTTACTACACAAATTAAGAATAAGAGATCTAATGTCATTAGAAATATGAAGAAGAGGTGCAACGGTGTCATACAAACATGCTTCCTTCCAACAAGAGTTAGTTTCTGGACACCCGAAAAAAACATGCCAATCATCCTCCTCCGCAACCCCGCAAAACTGACATGTAAGTGGACAACGGACATGATGATGACTTATCTGAACAAATTGGCAAAGAAGATGTTTCACTCGAGGAGGAGCGAGAATAGACCATAATCCAATCCAATTAACCTCATTAGTATCTTGAATAAAAAGTTTATGTCTATTCTTCCTTTTCATCCTTCCAAACCAATCTATCAAGGGTAACGTCCTCAATTAACGGAACATTAGTAATAGCTTCCGCTCCTACACAATCAAACAGCTCTCGAATCAACCTCATATTCCATTGTTTAACGTTAGGTACCACCAAATCTTTGACAACCAAATTATAAGTACTTTGTTGATGAGGCCCATTCACACACCCCACGGCTCTCCCCCGAATCCAAGGTTTGTGCATTAGCTTTATCTGGCCTCCATCACCTATACTCCACCTACAACCAAGCATAAGTACTTCTCTGGCTTTCCAAATACTCCTCCAAACAAAACTAGGATTATATCTGAGATTAGCTTCATAGAAAGATGTTTTAGGGAAGTACCTTGCTTTGAAGAATCTGGACACTAACGCTTGCGGGTGATTCATGATAAATCATCCTTGTTTTGCAACCATCGCCATGTTGAAAGCTCTAAAGCCTCTGAAAGCTCTGAAAGCTCTGAAACCATCGCCAATTCATTCTTAGTTTTCAATTTGTTAACATTTGGCTTCAATTTGCATATGTTTATTTATTTTTATTTGGAAACCAAATTTTCAAAAGATATTGTAAAAAGCATTAAATTGTACTTAAACTAGAAATTTAACCTAAAAATTAAAGTTAATTAATGATTATTTTACATTTCAATGTTCATCATAAATGTTTTAATCTTATTAATAACATTGTCCATCAAATTATTTTTACCTAATACAACTTTTTTATCACAACAAAATCAATGTAATTCATTTATTAAATGATGTTCAATACAACAAGGAGTCGAAAAAAACTAACTAGGTCGAGCTCGAAAATTGACCGTCCTTGCAAGAGAATGAGCAATCATATTCGTTTGACGCTTAACAAACTTCACCTCAAAGTTTGAAAAAGAATGTAATAAACTACCAATGGACTCAATAATAAGACTAAACTCGAAATCACCCTTCTTATTAGAATGGATAACTTGTGTCACTATTTGGGAATCACTTTTAAAAGTCACAAAATCCAAGTGCGAAGATATAGCTCCAAGAACAGACTATTTTAGGGCTAAGGCCTCAGCTTCAATGACTGGAAGAGTTCCTAGATCCCAAGAAACACCTGCATAAATAAAATGGCCAAGGTGATTACGCACACACCACCCTCAGTTAGCAGTGTCATTGTTATTATTAAAAGTCGTGTCCACATTAAATTTCAGCCGACCCATAGAAGGTGGAGTCCATTCCAGCGCATGATGGGGTCGAACATTGCTTGTCGTATATATATTCCTGATCTTGAAACCATTCGTTCCATCAGAGTACCACACTAAGCCTAATTTAGTCACTTCTTCTTGCTTATTATGCCAAATATCACTCGACCCTCCACGTACTCCATCATCTTGTTCCATAGTAAATAGAACTTCGCACCTCTTCTCATAATGGCATAAGATTTCACACACAAAACAAAAGAGACTGAGTTTTTCATATTTGAGAATGACGATACATAATTCCCCTCACTTAATTTTAACTTTTGTTTGCTTTTTCAATGGTTGTCTTACATTAATCTTTACTCTTAATCTCATATATTGTCGTTGAATGCTATTGTTGTTGTTCTTGTCGTATTCCACAAACACCCCAATATTATTCGTCATGGCTATAAAAGGACCACGGTCCCCTATTCAATGCAGCTTCCATATCGAAGTTGTAAGAGAAATGGAATAGGAATAAGCCCTTTTTTTGCTTCTTCGATTGTAACCCCTTCATCGATCTCCACATATCTGCCACAATTGCTTTCATTGATTTCACAAGGACTTACTTATCACACAAGAACCTTCCTACCAGACACCAACGTAAATCAAGTGTTTCATCGCCGACATTCTTCGCATTGAAACATAAACCTTCTTCATCGCCTTCATCATGTATCGATAGGCCCTCAAAGGTCCTGACATTTTTATTTGTAATACTTTATGTTGAAGCAATGACCAGGAAAAGGAAAAGATCAAGCTTCTCAGGAGAGAAGAATATCTCAAAACCCTAGCTGAGGTTAGGAACGATAAGTGTGCTCTTTAATGTTTTTAAACAATAGAAATAATGTTAATTGTAATTTTTTATTTGCAGGAATATTACCTTTGTAGAATGTTATGACAACAACGTACCTTTTTCGAATAATAGACCTAATTTGTGGCCATCATGCATATCTTTTTTGTTGTTTGTAGTTTTTGTTGTTAAAACAATTTGCCATTACACATATGTTGAATCAAATAGTTAAGATTTTCAAGATATTATGTTCAAAGATGAACTAAATAAAAAAAGAAGAAAAATAGAATTGTAGAGAAGAAAATTAGGAGAAAAAAGTTAAAGAAATATAAGAAAATAAATATTAATGTATTTTTGCCATATCATATACTTTTTTTATCTCATATCAGTGGTTGATTAATTTTTTAAATGTCACATAAGTCAAATTATAGTTTGATAATATAAAAGAAAACTAACATTGAAGTTTAAATTTATTCTTTTGTTCAAATAACATAATACGAGATCTACATTCTCACATCAAAACTCAGGTGAGATAAAACTCTCAATACACACTTTAGGGTAAACCAAACTATCACTAATTTGCATCGTTGGAATCTTAAAAATATACTACTATTGATATCGAAAGCAACCATATTCATTTTCAATAATTCCTTATATACTAGCAACAATTGATCATCGTTGAAAATCCATAATTGCCTCGATATGGGTAACAAACGAAGGAAAAGAAACTTGACACAATTTAGTCCAAAAACCTTTATTTCCATATTGTTTCATTTGTCAAACATCACAAAAATCATTTCTTCGAGCTATGATACACAAACAACTCTTCAAATCAAAAGATATATGATTCATTATTCAAATCAAAAGATATAATATGATTCATTATTCAAATCAAAAGATATATGATTCATTATTCTAAAATTCATTTCTTCGAGCTATGATACACAAACATCTCCATAATTTGGCAGCATAAACTTGTTATATGATTCATTATTCAAATCAAAAGATATAATATTATAATTGGTATCATCCAACCAATTAAACATGTCACTCACAAAACACAATGATTCAATAGCCGGAACAGGAATATCCCGTTGAATCATTCTCCAAGAATTAGTACCCAAAACATGAACCTTAATTTTAGCTTTTTTAACACTAGCATTAGTAAAAATAACAACCAACTTATAAATATCAATTGATGTATCATATCCAAAATCATACTCCACATTAACACTTCTACCTCTTTGAAATGGACTTTTCAAAGATGGTAACCTTTTGAACTTTTGAATGGAAGGGTTCCATAGAATAACAGAGAATAGGTTGACAACTAAACAGAGGATTCCATCACAAGATCCGATGATGTTGAAGTGTTTTTCGTTGAAAGGGATATCATGTTGGGTAGGGTTAAGGATGATTGAGTTAAAAATGGATTGAAGTGGGTAAGAGATTACATGGGACTTATCTTTGGATTTTAAGACGACTTTGTGGCGCGTGATTGACATTTGAAGATGCTTTTTTGTGAATTTTGGATCAGAGATTAAAGAATTTAGAGATTTGTTGAGGCATCGAAGTTGAAGGAGAAGCTTCACTGGAAATCTACAAAAGATTTCTGATACAAGTTCAATTGGAAGTGAAGTTAGTGAAACAAGTGAATTGTTAGGATTAGAAACCGAAGAGGAAGATAATGAATATGATGGTTGATTTATTTTTTCACTTAGAGGATGATTGGAAATAACGCCGGCTTGGCTTCTTGAGGCCATTATGAAATAGAGCCTTTTAACAACGAAAAAATAAAATATATTGAAAAGTGTTATTAGAATTAATATAGAAGGAAATAATGCATTGTCTCTATTATATGTATAATATATTCATTTTAGTTTTAGAAACAAAAAATAGAGACAATGTATTTATTTTTTAATAGTATTTTTTAGTAAATTAATATAGAAGAATACAATATATTAAAAAATAATAGTATTACTTCCTTCTATATTAATTTACTAAAAAATATATTCTGTCAACATATAATAGAAACAATCTATTTATTTTTTAATAGTATTTTTAGTAAATTAATATGGAAGGAAAAATATATTGTCTCTATTATATGTTGACAGAATATTTTAAAAAGAGGTAATTTAATATAAATAAGATCAATTATATTATATTTCCATACTTAAACAATAATTTAATATCAATATGAATGGAAATATAATTAAACATATTACCATTTACTCATACTGCATACATTGAATATATTGGTTACATGCAATAATAATATACTATTTGTAGTTCTATGTTTTGGAATATCTACACAGTTTTTTTTTTTCCTCAAATTTTTGGAATATCTATGTTTTTAATTTTTAACTTAACTAAAAAAATTTCTTCATAAGCATTCTTCTATTTATTTTAATTATTTTCCACAACAAAAATGAATATTGTAGTTTAAAGGTTTTTTTATAGGTTGATTTTAATATTTTTTTTCAAAATTTAAAATATTTTGCATTGACACTATGTCAAATTTGTCTTTTAGCAGCACCCCTACGAAAGCGCTTTTAGGAAAAAGCGCTGGTATAGGTTTCGCTAAAAGTACGCAAAAAAAGCGCTCTTATAGAGGGGTTACGAAAGCGCTTTCAAAAAGCGCTAGTAAAGGCATGGGTACGAAAGCGCTTTTCGAAAGCGATCTTATAGGAGGGTTATGAAAGCCCTTTCAAAAGCGCTGCTATAGGAGGTGGGGTACAAGAGCGCTTTTACCCTAAAAAGCGCTGGTATAGCCATGGGTACTAAGGCGCTATTCAAAAGCGCTTTCATAGCTGTTTTATAATTATATTTTTAAAAACAAAATTAGACAAAACGCGGTTGCCCTCACAAAATCCCTAATTCCCTTTTTCTCTATTGCCATTGATGTGCCCAACCAAACTCAGAAAACTCAGAAATTGCTGCCGTGAGAAGAAGAACGTGAGCCACCGTTGGAGAAGAAAAGCCATGAGCCACTGTCGGAGAAGAAGTCGTGAGCCACCGTTGGAGAAGAAGAAGCCCTGAGCCACCGTCGGAGAAGAAGCCTGGAGCCACCATTCCACTATGGTTTCGCCTCCTTTGTAAATAATTATAGCTTAGTAATTACAAAAATCCATTTTGTGCTTTGTGCTTCAATGTGTCCACTCACTAGCGCCACCGTCGGAGAAGATTCAATGTGTCCACTCACTAGCTCCATCTTTAGGTTTAATTTCATCATCACTGTGTTAGAAGAATATACAAATAAATATTCCAAGTATTTATATTCTTTTATATAAATATATATAGGAGGAATGCTAGTACTATATTGTTAAATTTTTCTGAAACTGTTTTTTTTCCTTCTGTTGACAATATAGCTGATACTGTTCATTTGAGCTTATCTGATAATTGGTGTGATTGTGACTTTTTTTTTTGTCTCAATTATTTATAAGAATAAGAACCCTTTTTGTTTTCCTCATGATTTCTCATTTCTACTTTAGTTTAATTTAACTATTATTAGATTTTGTTATAATAATGTGGAATTGAGTTTATGACCTATCTACTTTTGTTAGCTTCTTACTTAAAAATTGTTTTCTGATTATTTTTAGTTAAGCTGTTAGATAGGTAGGGACATGACATGTGAATGTAGAATTAATGGTGTTCTATTTTTTTTGCAGTAAATTTTCGGTTATCTGTTTGTTGAGATAATCTTTATGCTATCTTCAACGAACTTTCATGATGAATCTCCAATGCCGTGTATATGGAGAATTTTGGGTGTGATGTAAATGATGTGCTAGAATAATAATCAAATTACTTTAATTTATGTAATTTATTTTCCTCTTCATTTGACAGATTATTGCTAACAAAGATAGTCTAAGGGATACATTTTTGGCGTGTAGGACCTCGTCAAAAGGTATGTTTCCACACGTGTGAGAATTTACCGGTTTAGGTTCCTTCTTGCATTTATTTAATTATGAAAGTAAACAAATTGGATACCTCTGCTAGGTGTGTTCAGATATATTTCATATTGGCATGTAGATAGAGTTTGAATTATAGTAATCATTCCCGAATAGTTATGAATAGCGTCCAATCCCAAAAGTGGGGGATAATGATGCATAGCGGCCGATCCCAAAATTTAAATTTTCCAAAATGACCATGAATACCTTAAAAAGTAGAAGCGGACTGAATACTAATAGTTGATTTTTAGATTATATTAAGTAATACTCATTATTCCGACATGTGGAATATTCTTGATGTCAATTTCGTTAATCATTAATTGATGAGCTTACTAACTTTGTGAATTGAATTCGCTATAGGGGTTACTTGTGAAGAGTGAAAATTTGATCGTTTTTGTTTAGCTTAATTAAGACATAGATAAGACATAGATGAATTCAAACCGATTGTCGAAAGAGTACGAGAAAGAGGTATGGGAATTCGTTAAGTTTGGGGTTGCGCACGCCAAAGACCTTATTCGAATGGCGTTTCCTTGCATGGGTTGTTGTTATGGGGGTAAGGTTGACGGGAATCAGTTGGCATCGCAATTACTACGGTTTGGAATTGATAGAAGTTATACAGTTTGGAGTTTGCATGGTGAGAAAAGTAACGGGAATGTTGAGTCGAGGTGTAATACGAAGTATGCTTCAAACGACGATTGCACATAAACATACGATTATGATAGAGTCGAAGAGATTGCAGAAGCGCTTGAAGAAGATCTTGAGGATTGTCCCAAAATGTTCGAGAGGTTGGTAAGCGATGCAGAGAAACCGTTGTATGATGGTTGTTCAAAATTCACAAGATTGTCTGCGGTGTTAAAGTTGTACAACTTAAAGGCGGACAATGGATGGTCAGATAAAAGTTTCACAGAGTTATTAGCCCTTATGAAAGATATGCTACGAGAGGATAATGTTATTCCCAATCGAACGTATGAAGCCAAAAAGATGTTGTCCTCTATTGGCATGAGCTATGATAAGATACATGCATGTCCAAATGATTGCGTTTTGTTTCGAAACGAGTATGCAGCGTTGAATGAGTGTCCTAAATGCGGTGCCCCTCGATATAAGAAAAAGTTGTCTCCAACCAAAGTCTTATGGTATTTTCCTATAATTCCGAGATTTAGACGCATGTATCATAGTGAAACCATTTCAAGACACTTGACTTGGCATGCAGATGAAAGAATTATTGATGGAAAGTTGCGACATCCGGCAGACTCACCACAATGGATGAAAGTTGATAGTGATTATCCTGAATTTGGAAAAGAAGCAAGAAACCTTCGCTTGTCATTGTCTACTGATGAAATGAACCCGCATGGTATTCAAAGTATCTCGCATAGCACCTGGCCTGTGATTCTTATGATTTTTAACCTACCTCCGTGGCTATGTATGAAGCGTAAGTACATGATGTTATCTATGTTAATTTCTGGGCCTAAACAACCAGGGAATGGCATAGACGTATACTTGGCACCCTTAATTGAAGATTTAAAGTTTTTGTGGGAGAACGGTGTGGAGGTTTACGATGGGTATAGGAAAGAAAGTTTCAACTTGAGGGCGATGTTGTTTGGAACAATTAATGAGTTTCCAATATACGGAAATCTATCTGGGTACAGCAAGAAAGGTCAAAAATTGTGTCCTGTTTGTGACGATGAAACCGATACGACGCGATTGGATCTTTTTCAGAAGAATGTCTTTCTCGGCCATCGTAGATTCTTAAATTCTAATCATCACTACCGTGGGTGGAGAATAGCATTCAATGGAAAGGCCGAACAACGTACAGCCCCGCCTTTTTTGACAAGTGATCAAATTTTTGAAAAGGTGAAAGATGTGAGCACTCAGTTTGGCAAGCCTTTTGCACATTTACTTGTCAAGGGTGGGTGGAAGAAGAAGTCAATTTTTTTTGAACTTCCATATTGGAAGTCGTTGTACGTAAGACATTTCCTCGATGTTATGCATATTGAAAAAAATGTATTTGACAGCGTTATAGGTACCTTACTCAATATACAAGGAAAGTCTAAGGATGGCCTTAACATAAGGAAGGACATGGTAAATATGGGAATGAGAACTGAATTGGAACCCGTGACGAAAGGAAGGCGAACATATCTGCCACCTGCTGTTTACACTCTATCTAGAAAGGAGAAGAAAACATTGTGTAAGTTCCTCAGTGAAGTTAAAGTTCCAGAAGGTTACTCGTCAGATATTAGAAGACTTGTGTCCATGAAAGACCTCAAGTTAAAGAGTTTGAAGACGCATGATTGTCATATTATAATGGAACATTTTTTACCAATAGGTATACGCATGATTGTCATGACAAGAATGATTAAACAAATATTTTAAAAATAGGTAAGTTAAATTAAAATAAGTGCAGTTATATTATATATCTCCATATTTAAACAATAATTTAATATCAATGTGAATGGAAATATAATTAAATAGTATTACCATTTACTCATACTCCGTAATTTGAATATATTGGCTAATAACAAGCAATAACAATACACTATTTGTAGTTCTATCTTTTGGAATATTTAGATAAAATTTCTTTTAATTTTTAACAAACTAATATTTTTTATTCATATATGTAAAAATGTGAGACTTGAAATATTTTCATTTATTTATAAATCTAATTTCAGTTTACTAACTTTTTTGTGATAGTTTTGATTTTTTTTTTCTTCAAAATATTAAACTAGCATTGACAAGAAATATAAAATATATTTTTAAAATAGATAAGTTGAAAAAATAAGTGAAATTATATTATATCTCCATATTTAAACAATAATTACATCCTCCTTGTATTGGCTAACAAACAGAGTCGAAACTTAAGTTTACGGCAAGGAGATCGGTGTGGTGATCGGATATCATGTCTTTAAAAAGACTTTTGCCGGAAGATTTCTTTGCTAATAATATTAAGTTTGAAGTGGGGTGTGGGCATTCGATGCCTTTTTGGCATGCCGCTTGGTTAGAGGTGGGAAATCATAAACATGTTTCGCCGGCTTTGTTTAATTCATCTCTTTTGCAGGATGTTGTTATCGCCGCTATGGGCGGATGGGTGCTAGGCGAATGGAAGTGGGGTGACTTAGGCGTGTATACCGGTGCTGTTCCGGAATCGAACGCGCTGCTGCCACTGTTTTTGCAGAAGCTGCCAGCGGCTTTGCCTTTGGATGTTGGGCCGGATTCGGCTTCTTGGCGGCTGGAGGATACCGGGTCCTTTTCCGTGGCCTCTTGTTTTAACGAGATGCGTAAGTTAGCTTCTCCGTTTGGTCCGGTTAATCGTTATGATTTCATTTTTTCCTTAATTTGGAAGGTGGAGTTGCCTCTTAAAGTGAAAGCATTTGGGTGGAGATGTTTCAAGAATAAGATTCCGACAAGAAATTTCCTTTTAAACTGAGGTATATCTTTATCTTCTTCGAACCTTGTTTGCATGATTTGTGAAGAGGTTAACGAAAGCTCTTCTCATCTGTTGTTGGATTGTCGGATAGCCGAAGCGGTTTGGCTTAATATGGCTTTCTGGATAGGAATGGATCTTGAAAAATCTTATGATGTTATGGAGAGTTATTGGAATTGGAGTAGTTTTTGTCACAAAAAGAAAGTGAGGAGAGACAAAGAGGGATGCATTTGGTTGGCGATTGTGTGGAGTCTTTGGCTTATTAGGAATGATATTATCTTCAAAAATTCCACTTGCAATGTTAATGATTTAGTTTGGTCTTGTAAATTGCTAGTTTGGAGATGGTCCTTTGTTAGAAAATTAATCATCCCAATTGCAACTTCCATGAGTTTTGTAAAACCCCTTTGTATTACTTAAGCTAGGTTCAATTTGATGGTTAATTTTCTGTTTCGGCGGTATTCGCCTTTTGTATCCGAGTTTGTAGAACTTTTGTTCTCTATTAATATAACTTGCTTAAAAAAAATAACAATAAATTATACATAACTCTAATTAAGCTTATCTAGACGACGTTTTTCCCACTTTACGTTTTTTTTTTTTTAATTTTTAACTAAATTAACAATTTGTCTTCACAAAGCATTAGTCTATTTTTTTTTCTAAAACTAAAATGAATATTATACTTTAAATCTAAAAATGCCTCTCTCTTTCTTAAGAGGATATATAAACTAATAAAAATAATACCATTTATCAACAAATTTATATCACCATCAACATTTTTTTTATTCGTTATTTTTTAAAGACAAATAAAATATATCACCTAAAATTTTTAAAGGATCGAAATAAATCAACATAATTCTATATAATTCTAATTAAGCATATGAAATATATAAAAGAATATTGAAAGGAAAAAAAATTGAATTAAAAATATAAAACCTCAAAGTTTTGGCGGAAACATGAATAGTAGATCGATTCTTCGTGATTAGTTCTTCATGAATTGTATAAACAATGTATTTTTCGTGAAAATTTTAGAATAACCATTGTAGCTTTGTTTTTAGTTTTAAGTAATACAAGGGGGGCCCTAATGACAATCCACCCGAAAATTAGAAAACAAGCCCAAACACAATGCATTTTTTAAGTCTGGAACTAAATCAAATTTTTTTGACTCTTCTACACTTCGAATCAGCTTTCGACTTTAACATGAAAGTTGTAGCATATCCTCTAAGATTTCAAAAAAAAAAATATTAGAACACATTAATCCAAATCCCGTAGCATAAACGATGGTCTGCATAGTGAGAATGTATCAATTAACAGCTCAGACTAAAAATAAGGTACGAAAATAAAATAAAAGGTACAAATAAATTCAAATATAAAAACACATTAAAATTGTAAAAATATTAAAATAAACTACAGAGTTGCCTAAGTACAATAGAAGAAGACTGTGCATCAAAATGCATTTATCAAATTCTCCCACACTTGAACTTTTGCACTCCGAGAAAAATCATGAATTCAAAATTCAAAACAGAAAAACAAGAACAAAACAAACATGCAATTCCAAAGGTTCTCAGAATACAAAGTGCAAGCAGAACCCTAATTCTAAGCTTCAAGAATATGGCGTTAGTGAGCAACATTTTGTGACAGTTAAAACATATAAGAGGACAGTTTACCAAAAGTACATCATGAGAAGCAAGATCCTTACAGGATAAAAATTCTCTCGACTCTCAAGTGTTTAGGTTAACTGTTTACACTCAAAGCACAACATGAAAGTCAGTACTACCATAAACTTGAAAAGACTATAACATCAAAAATTCAAATACATGCACAGAAAAATCAAAAGGACTTTTATTTGGGTTGTAACTTGGTCAAGATCTGGGTGAGATAAATCTTAAGGGGTACTAGGCTAAAATTCAAAGGATCAGAAAAAATTGAAAGAAATTGCGGTAGTTGAACTACATAAGACTTCATTCACTTTAAAACAACAACTTTTCTGTTATTTCCCTTCACTTTTCTCTTTGTTATTCTTTCTTTTTTTTCTTTTTCAGAAGGAATATGTATTGACATCCTTCTTCTTTTTTTCAATTTTTTTCTGTCAACTTTTTGAATCAAATTTCACAACTATATTTATTCCACTCCCACACAACTCCAAATAAGACTTTTTCGACTCTTAGAATAGGGTGATAATATTTATTTTTCGCTTTTCGACTTGTAATGAGTTTTAAACAAAGAACGTGATAAATATGCTCAAGTGGGTTTTCAAACAAGGGAGGATATTTTTCAAGGTTGATTTTTTGGCTAACTAGCTAAAAATAAAACAGAAACAACTTGCTTTTATCATATCAGTATGCACAAGTAAACAAAAAATTTCAATAAGAGTCAATTCAAGTTCCATAGACTAATAGACAAGAGTGAAATCACACAAGAAAGAAATAGATGAATTTTTTAATATTATCCATTATCAAACTCAAAATCTCACAAGGATAATGATCTACCACAAATGATGCACAATTTAGATTCTAACCCTACTTAACATACCAAGAATGCACAACAAGTCACTCACATCACACCATAATTCTTTAATCAACAAAATATAGACATTACTCACAATTGTCACCCAAAAATCAAAGAAATAACATGAATTTAAAAAAAAATAAATAAATAAGTAAGTAAATAGAAAACAAGGAAATAATTCCCTCCCCACACTTAAGACACACATTGTCCTCAATAAATTGAAAGAACATAAGTATAAAATAAGGATGGGAGAGAGGAAACAACACACCCGAGCAGTCAAGAAGGATAGGTGATTGCATACACAACCTTTTCTAGTGAGGGATTTTTTACAATCTCTCCTTCCAAATTGGAGCTCTCATGGAGCAGTTTCAGGTAGTGTCCATTGACCTTGAATTTTGTATTAGTGCCTTCTCCTTTTATTATAGGATCAAAGAAAGATCTACAATAAGTAAAAGTGTCGAATGTGCACGTGAAAGTGATCTCATTCCTCACAACATCAAGGATCAATGGTTAAAGGGTATGTCTCACTACTTTTGTTTCATCTAAAAGTCACACCTTATGCTTACACATGGATGAACTAATATCAAGAATGTCAAGAAAGGTTCATCCACTTCCTTTCTTATGTTCCTGCAATAATTTCTCTTCCTGCTCAAATTCAAGCTTTGATGAATAACTTAAATCTTCAGGAACTGGTTCAATCTCTAAAGAAGGTGGTTGTTCAGTGGACATTATGTTTTGGGCAGCTAGGCTATCAAGAGCATCAGGTCCATAAACAATTTCATTTACAGTGTCATATATCCTGCAAGGTAACATCAATCTCAACACAAACAACACAAAGATTAATGTTAGTACAAATAGCACATGAGTAAACATCATCAAAACTAGATAAAGATGGAAAATCACTTGAAAACAAATCAGAATAAGCATCAACAACCAACTTAGAAGCAATTCAATGTCAAAAATACAATGTTTTTTCACGGGATGTTTCAAAGCATCAAAGATGTTAAATTTAGCAATGATATCACCAAGCTCCATGGACATTGTTCCAACATCAACATTAATTTTTAGTTTCGCCATTTTCATGAACGGTTTATCCAATATGATTGGTGATCAGGTTGAATTTTTTCTCCTGCCATATCCAGAATGTTAAAAACTGCAAGAACAGTCAAATAATCAATTTGAGCAAGCACATCTTCCATGCAACAACCATGAAAGTTATCAACAATGTTAAAACACGAACTTATTTGTCAATAGAGTATGAAAAACATATTGATTTTGAAGCTATGAAGAAGAAGATGTAAAAAGACGAATAACAAAAACAACATGCAACAAATGAGATATTGGGGAACTATCTAGCAATAAGATGTAAGAAGAAGAATATTTTAACATGTGAAGCACAAGATTCACGGAAAATGGAGAAGAAAAAAAGAAAAAATGGGTGCTAGGGTTTCACTGTGAAGGAAACGGCGCTACTGTCAATAAGTGACAGTTAATTCGTTTATATATGGATAAATTATTTCACAATGGTTATCTATCAACCGTATTGATAAGTATTTATTTATTATAAATATATAACAACGGTGTGACGTACCAACAGTAGTCATATCCCTTTAAGTTTTTTTATATAAAAATAAATAAAAAAGAAAAGACACTACTTTACATTAAAGGAATATTATATATGATGGCGCCGAGGTTCAAACTTATGAAAGCTTGATGGTTTTACCACGGTTCTACAACAACTGCTCAATCAGAACTTGATAACCCTATTGCCTCCATATTCAGTTCCTGCCAATCCTGCTCCTGGGCACAAGTATAATGTAAGATGTGCTTATCATTCGGACAGTCCTTGTCATGATACCGAAGATTGTGGACCATTGAAGCATAGGATTCAAGACTTAATTGACGACAAGATCATTGACTTTAACGCACAAGAGGAACCTCATATGGTAGATGCTGTGTACAACCAGAAAGGTCGTAATGAACGCAAACAATCTGTTGGGGCAGTTTTGATCTCCACGCCGGCACCATAACAACAACGTAAGAAGGACGCACCTAAGCACCAATTCACAAAGATTAATATGTCGCTGGCTCAAGCGCTACAACAATTATTGAAGACGGATTTGATTACTTTGAAGGACCCTCCT
Source organism: Vicia villosa (assembly GCF_029867415.1). NCBI lineage: Eukaryota > Viridiplantae > Streptophyta > Magnoliopsida > Fabales > Fabaceae > Vicia > Vicia villosa. The sequence continues at coordinate 273,053 of NW_026705665.1, read as the reverse complement.
AGGAATCCTAGTACTTCCTCTTCTCGCTATAATCCTAATGCGAGGTGTGCATACCACTCCAACTGCCTTGGACACGATACAAATAATTGCTGTACCTTGAAGAACAAGATCCAATATATGATCGATGCTGGGGAAATTCAGTTCAACTCTACTGAGACTCCTATTGTGATCACTACTTCCATGCCCAATCATGACAATACTGATTAATATCTAGAAGGATGGCTTTTGGATCATTATATTTACTTTCATTTTCAATTTCTATTCTGTTTGTTTAAACATTTAACTTATGATAGACATTATCTATTTTAACAATCATCATTAGTGCATTGCATATGTTTGTCTGGAATAAATTATTTCGCTATCACTCATTTAAACTGTGTTTTTACTTTGTTTCTGTTTTGTGATATTCGACTCCTGCTAAAGCTGTAGGCCTTTTGAGGGAGGATGACGAAGACGATACCGTAACTTCATACAGTATGCTTTTGAACAGACTATGCTGACGATGTACATGCATTGTTTCAATTCCTAAACAGTGAAGATATAAGGATGTTAATCCCTCGTCAACCCTTTTGTGCCTAAGAAGTAGAAGTTATCTTTCTCGTACAGATTAAAACCTTGATCATAACCTGGGGCAGGGTAGTTACTCAGTTAACTAAATTATACTAGTTGTTGTCTACATAAATAGTGGTGGGTTCCCGCGACCATTAAATCAGGCAGTCAACATCTATCAAAAAGAAAAGTTGTTAAGTCAAAACCTATGAAGGAGATGTATTAAAAATTGAATCACCCCGCTGACTGTAACTTCAAAATAAACAGTTTAGGCAAAAGTTAGGGATAACAAAGTCAAAAAAGGAGGTCGCTAAGAATCCTCGACAAAAGAAAATAATACAAAAAAGGATGACTTCCTGTCCAAATAAACTGTCGGTGCTTAACCATCATCAAATGTCAAATTTATTACCTCAAGCTCTGCTAGGACTTAAACGCAAAGTTGATTGAGCACAGGATCGAAGAATATCATGAAGATTGGGATGGGTACAAATAAACTTTGAGTCATTATCTTTTGTTTCTTAAACCGTGAACCAAGCCAAGTTACAACCCTTGAAAGTCCTAACTAATGCATGGTTAGTTCGAAAGTGTACTGTCACCAAAAGGTATCCTGACTCCTTAAGGTTTGCCATAAATGCTGAGTTAATATCAAGTTTTTACAAATATCATGCTTTTACATCTCTTGTTTTAATGTTTTTCAAAAACTCAAGACAAACATATGCATTGCATCTCATGAATTCATTATTAAACATATTCTGCTGCATAATTTCAAATTTTAGCAATAGGAAGAATCTGAATAGGGTATGACTAATGACTAACAGTTATCTTGACAGACAAAATCACTTCAGAAGCAACATCTCCTACAAGGGGCATGACATGTTTGTCCGATCAATCTGGGGCAATCTGGTCAAGATTCCAAGAATCTCTCAAGAATGCCAAACAATCAGGGGCATACACCCAAGTAGGTTTGAAGCTACTTCCCGATCAGTCAGGGGCATCATACTAAGTTCATGGGTACTAGGGGAATGTCACCCATAGTACATATCTCATAAGGTCCTCAAAAGGCGAATCTCTCCAAAGTCCCTACTGGCTGGGGGCAAAGCCTATGCAAGTCCAGTTTTGACACCTCGATCAATACTGATCGGCAGGTCCCAATCAATATGAGTCCAGGAATGGCAATTACTATAATCACTGGGGGCAATATTCAAGGCATCCATGGTTTCCTACAATTCCAGTGGAACAAGATCATATCCTCACAGAATAATGCTCAAGAAGATATCTTCCAATGTTCTCTTCCTGACAGATACTTAGTTCCCCAATGGAGTTTACATCTTCGACACTGCCGATTCTCCGATACTTTTCTCTTCTCCAAACAATGTTATTTCTCTCTTATCCCAGTCAGGGTACATCAAGTTCAATCATCCAAATTGTTCTCACCCCCAAGCGGAAGTCAAAGATCCCCAGCTGTATATCTTCAAGACAAGATCAGGCATCAGAATCACAACGATACAAAGATTTATTTTCTCAATCAAGAAAAATCAATAATATACTCCAGATAGCATAAATAATGTTCATACATCATACATCATAAACATATTCATACATTGCATATAGTGTCTCATGATAAACTCGTGCACAACATACAAGTTTCTCATTTATTTTTAGAAACTCATCATATAACACATACATCATGACATTGCATAAAACTAATACTGTTTTCAAATGAATATCATATTACAGGTATAGTGCAGAGATAATCAAGACAACAATTTAATTTTGACACTCATCCAAGACAAAGGATTTAATTTTGATACTTAGTCCCAGATATTCTCCAGAGATAGTTCAGAGATAATCAGCTTCTTAAGATCTATATCGGTGGCTATACAAGGTGCTGAGACGATCAACATTACAAGATCTAAATTGGTTACCCCACAAGGTGTCGAGACGATCATTTCAAGATCTAAATTCATCAATACAAACGGTGGAGACGATCATTCCAAAATCTAAATTCATCAATACAAACAGTGGAGACGATTATTCCAAGATCTAAATTGGTTACCCCACAAGGTGCCGAGACGATCAAAAATCCAAGATCTAAATTCATCAATACAAATGGTGGATACGATCATTCCAAGATCTAAATCAGTGGCTACACAAGGTACTGAGACGATCGACATTACAAGATCTAAATTGGTTACCCCACAAGGTGCTGAGACGATCGACATTCTGAGATCTAAATCAGTTACTATACACGGTACTGAGACGATCGGCGATCCAAGATCTAAATCTATCATCACAAAGTTAAAGACGATCATCTTCTCAAGATCTAAATCAGTTACTATACACGGTACTGAGACGATCGACATTCAAACCAATCTAAAAAGTTAGGTGGCATCTTTAAGCCCACTTCATATTTTCTTCTGATGGCATCTCTAAGCCCATCTCCGACAAAAGGTCCCTATCTCAGCAAGGGCAAATTTCTGGGTATTCTAGTGTTCAATCCTCTTCCACCTTCAGATACCGATTGGCTTACAAACCATTCTACATCCTCAGGTTTAAGAAGATTGAACAGGGGCAGCTGTTATACCCCAAAATTTTCCCACCATATTTTCATGTGTAGCAACCTGCCCTAAAAACTAATGTTTTAGAGTCGCCACCTATTCTGAAGGGCGAATAGGAAACCCTACGCAGTTGAGAGATCGGGGTAAGTTATTATAATCAGGTCGAGGGAAGGTGTTAGGCACCCTCAACCCTTTCCTATGGCTTTGAATCTAAGGCAAAGATTTATGGCTAAAATATTGAGGTTTAATAGCTAAGAAAGTGAATAGGGGAAAAATTGAGATTTTAGGGAGGGGGACTCGCCTTGTTACCAAGTGCCTGCGTATCTCCTTATGGAGAATCAGAGTCAACGTAGTTCGGGCACAGGGTTGTACGCCATTGAATTAGTATGAGGTTGTTTGAAATTGTTTAAAGGCTTTTTGAGTGGCCTATCGCAGTTTTGAATTGTGAGGTTTGTAAGGCATTTTGAGTTGCCTGATTGAAAAGGATGAAAATCCGTAGTGTCGTGGTTTAGTGTATTTTAAGTTTTGGGCGTACAACCCTGATTTGATTTGTCACTGTTAGATGCGGTGATCAATAGATTTGATCAGTATAGCTAACAGATTAATGGGCATTGCTGGTTACTCAGATCGATAGATTGATCGTCGCGGGCAGCAAATTGAATGTGTTTTAGATTAATAATTAATTTTTTATCTCTCGTCTAATGCGACTAATAGCTTTAGTCGGGTCGAGGAGAGAATTAATTGAGGATTAAAATTTCGCCAAATGGCAATGGGATTGGGCAAACCCTATATCACCTTTCTAGGTTTTTTTTATTGTGATTTTTAATAATTAAAATTAATTAAATCAATTAAGTCGAATAATCGATATAATCGAATAATCGGGGAAAGATGTTATACTCCTAACCCTAATCCTAGTTTGATATTCTAATCCTAAATTAAAATTAATTAAATTAAATTAACCATTAATCTCTAATCTAAATATTTAACTAAACAATATTAAATAAAACCTGGGAGTGATCCTGTGTTGCTGGCCCTTGAAGTTCCATGGTACACTTGCGCTCCTAGGGGCGTTAGATCTTGCTGGGAGAGATCTGAGGGCTGATAACAAGGGTGCGTCGTGTCCCTTCTTTGGCTGGAGAGCATATGATCAATAGCATTGAATTGCTGAAAAAATAATGTCTTTGGGGAGACTCAAACCCTAGACACGTTGATTAGTAATATACCTCAGCCTTTGCCATTGCACCACGTTGTGTTTCTTGTTTAAACGATTGGTAACAAATATAATATACAAAAAACAAATAATTAAAAAGTTTAAAAGATTGAACCGCCCAGTAACCTTCCCCGTTGCTTTTTTCTGAAAAATACCAGGACCTTTAGCAACGTTTATGGTGTGTAGCCATAGACCTGTAAATTTCAAAATCGAGATATACACAATATAAATTAATGACGAGGACATGGTTCAATTCGTTATGGTCCGCCGAGTTCGATGGTACCGCTTTGTTGGTTCAATTCTGTCTGGAATTAAAACCCCCAATTCGAAGCTTTACCAACCTAACAATGGTGGATCTTCATGCATACACCTAAACTCCCATTAAAGTACACAGGAACGTCGCAAACACTCTAACTAACATAAATATACAATCAAAATTAGTTTACAGTGAGTAATTCAACGAAAACGAAATTGGAAAAAAACAACTAAACCGTGAGCCATTGAACCATGATTCTGAATGCTTTGATCGTAGATGATGAATGGGATAGCTCCAGGAAACACCAAGGGATTGATTGGAATACTCAAAACACCCTGAAACGACCCTTAATTCCCAAAACGATTTTACATTTTTCTTCGTTTTTTTTTGTGTTCGGTTAATGTTTTTGGAGGCCAGCCCTGCAGATTTTTTCCGCCCCCCTTGCGTATGAATTCAATCCAATATATATATATGGGGAAATCTCTAGGTTAACAGAATTGAATCCAATCTTATTGATTTTGGCCATTGATTCTTGATTGGAAATCAAATGAAAACTTTCCAACTTTGTGTTGTTTTTTTCCTTTTAAACCAATCTTCCTTCTTTCAATTTCTCACGCTTCATTGTTACTTCAAAATTGACTCTTTCTTTTTTTTTTTTTGGCTCTAGTGAAAAATAGTGTTTGTTTTTTTTTTAATTTTATTTTAATACCTAATAATAATAATAAATAATAGTAAACAACATAGTGCTAATTAATGAGAATACTAGTGATAATAGTATTTAATTCTAATGACCCTAATAAAACTAATAATCCTAATTATTTAACTTAATGACCATAATATCAAAAATATTAATAATAATTGATAATAGGTAATTAATCCTTAGTAATAGTAGTATTATTTGATGAAATGTAAAAATGATAAAATAAACAAATGATGAGAATAAAAATAAAACAAATGGCCCAATATCAAATTAGATCTCAAGTATTTTCTATTCATACCTCCATTTTATTTTAATCAATTTATAAGGGCATTTTATAAGAGATCGAGTTTAATAATATGTATACTAAACCCTATGGCTCCTAATTTTTAACGCCCTTAATAAATGGACAGATGTAAAGTATATCGGGTAAATTTTGGGGTATGACATCATGCAAGACTCATCCAAGTAGAAAAAGCTCAAGACTCAACTGAGTGCACGCTCTCCTAATCAAAGGCTCCTAAACTAGGGTTTAAGTTTATGTTACTAATATGCAGCGTGAATGGGTTCAGATGATAAATAAAAACTAATTCAGTATGAAGACCATGTATCTAAAATTGAGAAGTGAAGACTTGACTAAGGTTGTGTGGAGTAGACTGCTTTATGGTAATCCTGCTAAACGTCACGCTCTGATAAAACTGTGGCAAGCTTGTCATGGCAGGCTGCCCACAAAGGATCGTCTGCTAAGAATTGGTATATTGAACAGTAATACTTGTTGTTTCTGCGATGGATTAGAGACCCATGTTCTTTTGTTGCAATGTTCTTGTTGCAGCTTTGAAAAAAGGTACTCGAATGGATTTAGGTACATCATCATCCTAAAGAACGTCATGAAGAGTTGAATTGAATTATCAGGCATGACAAAGGTAAAGGTCACAAAGTCTTTATTTTGAAACTAGTTATGACTGAAACTATATGGCATTTGGAAACACCGAAACGATAAGATTTTCAGTAATACTGTAAACAATAAGACTATAGTTGAGAGAATTACAGATATGATAGTTTATATATGGTTGTATAGTGCTAAACTGAGAACACACATAACTCATTTGATAATGTAATGAGCTTTTTTCCTTGATAGGATCCTTTGATCGCCTTGTTATTACTGTTTTTGAATTAATAAAAATCCTTTTGATTAAAAAAAATATTAATATTATTTTTTATTTTATACTCTTAATTTTTTTCTTGTTTGAATTTTTTAAATTTATTTTACTTATATAATTAATAAATTACATATTTTAAAAATCTTTCGCAATTAATTTATTCAATAAAACAGTGATTTATTTATAACCAATACTTCTTCTGTGTGTATCAAACACACATCGTTATGGATAGAGGTGTAAAAACAAAGAGGGTTTAATAAAAATGAAAATTGACAAAGAAAATTTGAAAAAAAAAAAAGCAATCATAGCATATTAGAACGACGGTAGAGATCATAAATGGTGGCGGACGGCGGTTGGATTAAAAAAAATTTGTAACTTATGATTTCTATTTCTATGTTTTACAGTTTGCTTCTAGATGCATGCTGAAAGTAAGAAAATATAAACAAAAATGAAAAATGATTAGACCGACTCAAATTTTGGACTTAATGACGGTTGGAATAAAATATTTTTAGCGTAATTAAAGCCATTAGTTCGGTTCATTGTTGGTTTGACATTTATTAAAAATTAAATTCGAGAACCGAACCAAACCAAATCGATTTTCATTGGTTTGGTTTTAAAACCAAACCAGAAATTATCAACTTTTTTTTTAATTTGGTTTGGTTTAAATTATCGATTTTATTGATTTTTTTATCCGCTTACACCCTTAATAATAATGAAATAAATAGACATTATCTCCAACCATTTAGTTACGAAACAATTGACAAAATAAATAAATTAATTACAAATATAATTTTAAAAGTAATTAATATTAAAGTTTAAAATTTTCAATGATATCGTACTTATGACTGGTTAGGTGTAAATAATACTTAATGTTTATATTTAGAGATGTCAAATGGGCAGTCCGGCCTAGCCCGCTCTGAGTCGGTGGGCCAATTTATTTACGGCCCGACCCGATTGCTTAATGGACTACATAAAATGAGCCTAAATTATTTTTCAAAGGCCCGTGCGGCCTGATGGGCTAGCCCGACCCGTATTTTAATATTGTAAAAATGATGTAATGGATAAATTCAACATGACATAAGTAGAGTAATCATAAACGTATACAAATGATGTTTAAAATATTTATCTATAAATATATATGCATACCACAAAAACTTTCATGTAAAAAAAGTTCAAAGTAACTTAATATTATTACCGATACTTATCAAATTTTCTCTTTATCTCACAACCATTTTCTTGATTACATCATCTTGAAATTATATCTTCATCCTCTTTAACTTTTCTTTATCACTTAAAAACACATTTATGCAATTATATCTTATCTAAATCTTTTTTTCTAAAATTTACCAAATTTTTTTGAATGGGTTAGTCCAAAGCCCGCTTCGTCCGGTCCGGCCCAGCCCATGAAAAATATAGGTCTGATGTGCTGGTCTAAAAAGATAGGGTCGTGTTTTTTCTAAAGTATTTTTAAATATATAACTATATATTTGATATTAAATATTTAATTTAAGATAAAATTTAAAGAAATTTTCCTAGATATTATTTTATTTTAATTATGGTTTATAATGATTGATTTAAATGTTTGTAAATTAGTAAAATTTAATAAATTTAATATTCAATTAACAAATCAATTATCAAATATACATATTAACTCAGAGTAAAATAACTAATATATAAATGATAAAATACTATTTATATTTATTTAAATAAATCAATTTGGAGGCCTAAATTTTTATGTACAATCTAAAGTTTATAAATAAATAAATTTTAAATAAAACTTAAGCAAAGATAAAAGCAAAACAAATATAGTTTGAGGGTTTTCCGTTCCTAACAGAACCTATTTTCTGTTATATAAATCCTAATGCTCACTCTTAAATCTGATTCTAACCTAGACAAACGTGTTTAGATATGATGATATCTTCCATTAAGAGGAAAAACCCTAACATCTCTCTTCCTTTTGATCTGATAACAGAAATACTCTCTAGGCTACCTGTCAAACTTCTTCTCCAACTCCGATCTGTCTCCAAATCATGGAATTCCCTGATATCTCAGGATCCCAATTTCGCTAAAAAGCACCTTACCAATTCAACAACCCACTCACTAAACTCTTTAGGTTTCACTTTTCCCGGCATTCTCACTATGTATCCACCGGACTTCTTTTTCAACACATCTGTATTTACTAACGTCAAGCAGCATGAGCGTCCTTCACAGGAATGTAATCGGTGTATTCGGGCAAAGAAAGTTGTTGGCTATTGCAATTGTATCATGGCAAAGGAAATTGTTGGCTCTTGTAATGGCATCCTCTGTCTTGCCTACAAGGAATTCATTCAATTATGGAACCCTACCATTAGAAAATTAAAGGAACTACCTGTTTTACGTAATCCACATCATCGTAACATCGCGTATGGCTTTGGCTATGACTCTGTTACTGATCATTACAAAGTGGTTGTAGTTTTATGGGACCATTGCGGTGATGAGAAAACTCAAGTGAAGGTCAATACTCTGGGTACCAAATTATGGAAAAACATCGAGGAGTTCCCTTTTGGTTCTATCCCCGATCAGAAATCTGGAAAATGTGTGAGTGGCACAATCAATTGGTTGGCTTCTTCTCGACGTTGGCCTAGGCCAAGTCCACGCTTTATTGTATCTCTTGATTTTAGGAACGAGTTTTATCAGAAAGTTTTGCTGCCCGATAATGTAGAGGTCAATGACAACTCCTTGACATTGGACGTGTCCAGCGATTGCTTGTGCATGATTTCTGGTCATGATGTTTGGCTTATGAAGGAATACGGAAAAAAAGAGTCTTGGAACAAATTGTTTACTATTTCATACACGCATGATCCTAGATTTTCGTATTCCTTCACCAAGGTGGTATATGTTTTTGAGGATGGCCAAGTGTTGCTTCAAATTAAAATGGCTTTTGTTCGTCTGCAGTTGATGATATATGATCCAAGGATTGCTACTTTTAAGTTTGTTACGTTTCAAAAGAGTTTTTATGGCTCAAGGTTTTTCGAACTAGATGTTTCAAAGTACGGTGGCTTAGTAGTCAGCATTGAGAGTTTGATATCACCCTGTTCTTAATTCTGCAACAAAATGCTATTGAATTCATCAAAATCAAGCGGCACTGACTTATTCAAATATGTGTTTGTGTTTCACATAATATTTAAATCTCTCGACTTGAGGTTCCACGTTTCAATTGTTTTGGTAATTTTGTATGATAAATGTTATTTTAAAGGTATATGCATTTAGTTTAGGATGAAATATAATGATGGGAATGGAAGTCATGTGCAAATTAGTTTAAAGGTATATGCAATTATATAAAATCACCTTCAGATTGAATACCGTTGTCTTAGTTTGAGTAAAAATGAATTCTTATAATTTATCATATTTCTTTATGTTTTATAAGAGGTACATGTTGAAGAAATGATGGCTAATTTATCATATTTCTAGCTAATTGAATAATCAGTTCTACGTTCTCATCTGGCTATAGACTATTGTGGTCAACGAGATGAACTAGCTAGCAGCAAAAGCGAAGCAAGAGTCGGTTAACATCATATCTCTTTGATTTGGTTTTGATATTTGAAACAATTTTTAAAAAATGGTAACATTTACTTTAACACAATCTGCATCAGTCATCATCGATAGCTAGGCTTGAAAAGTGTCTTCAAAGAGTGTGAAGCTCAAAATAAAGAAAATGACTGTAGGTTTAGATGGACTTAATGAAGGTAGGGAGGACTTTTTTTTTATTGATGGTGAGAATTTTTAATGAGCCATGATCCATTAATGATAGAGAGTATAATTATAATATTTAAGTTAATTTAGAATTTATATGGATATTTTTATGTATTGTTATTTAGTGGGCTCTTATTAATAGTTGGACCTTTTAGTTTACTATTCATCCATTAGAGGGATTATATAATGCAGTCTTATTGAGGCATTAGGAATAAATCAATGAAATCAAAAGTTATTTTTATCTCTATTTTCTAACCTAATCTTATTTGTCTTGTAGTTTTAGAGCTTTTATTAGCTTTGTTAGGGTTCTTGAATTTGCATCCTAACAATTGGTGCTTTCACTTTCGATCTCACTTCCGCTTAAAGTCGTGACAATATTATTGTTTGATGGGGAAGAAGATGCCTATTGGTGGATTCTATGTTTGGAGAAATTTTTCAAGGAGCATGAAACACCCAAGTCATTGAAGGTTTTAAAAGCTGTTGGAGCATTGAGAGGCTCTGCTTTCACATGGTGGATATGGTGGTCTCGTGTTCATCGCAGATATAGTTGGGATACATTTACAACAGCACTATTATGGCGTTTTAAGCCGGAATGGAGATCCATTTTACCGTTGGATGATGAAGAAGAAGAGCCACTCCAGGAGCTTCAACCTTTACATACGGAACAAGAGGAAGAAGAACATGTTGCTGATGACAAATTTACAGATCCAACTTCTGCAACTATTTCTTCCATTGTTGATAATAATCAAATTATCGGTAATGAGATATCACATAATTTCAAGGATTGGGGTTTTATGGAGATTCTACCAAAACCCCCAGATTCCGGTTCAAAAACGAAAATCTCTTGTTCCAACAAATTAGGTCGAATCGCCAATTGGACTCACAACTTCAGTAACCCGACACCCAATATGAAGCAACTACAAATTCAACTGCCTTCTCTCGCAGCCCCTTCAACCACTGCTAAAATGACTAAAATGACCCCTCCCATCAAGTCTCATTCCAACGATACTGATGTTTACAGCAATGTTGATTTCATGATTCCTCCAAAGTTGTCGGATCCTAATTCTGACGTTGAAAGCAATGTTACTTGGAATCTCGAAACTATCGTGCCTCCTCCACTTTTGTGCCAAGATGACGAAACACAGTCATCACTGGAGCCATCTCTGGTGACGCTTTCCGATCAACCTCCGGTACCTCCGTCGCCTTCAAAACCACCTGATCCTTTTTTTGTTCTGAACGATTTCATCATGCCTTCACCATTTCATTCTGAGGTAAACATTTCTTGTGTCTCCAAAAATCCTTTGTTGAATATCTTAGTTAGAAACCCATCTTATACCATCATAAATTCTAAAACCTCAATTGATCCTCAAGTCGTTCATATTCTTGGTCCTGGAAAAAGTGAACTAAATAGATATGCCAACACCCTGTTTCTAGCTTTTGCCCACAAGTTGTTTGTTAAAATACCTCTGACACCCATTTATGGGAACACTGCCCTCATACAAGAATTGGAAACAATTTTGACTGAAAGCTTGCATTACAACATCATTGAATTTAGAATTGCTTGGTCCTTGATTGGTATCTATTTTATCAAGAGATTCAGTCCCTTTAATACATTGCCCCAATACTTGCATCCTTCTCAAAAGCTTGCACTTGCTATTGGACAATCGGGGTCGTCCTTACTATGTCATAGTAATGCAACTATTACACTAGTACAATCACCAGCTACATCTATAGATGCAGAATGTTCAGAGAATGGGAACCTTGTAGATATAGGGATTGAATTGCCTACATCTGTCTTTTCAACTGATATTATAAATACACGTTGTTTTGCTGCCTGTAGCGTTTACGGTTTCAATTCCAACTATTTTACAAGTTCAGCAGAGAAAATTAGTGTCAATGAAAGTGAGAATAATGACATTGATGGATTTGCTGCTAGTTCTTATGCATCAGGATTTGGAGCAATGTAGCTATCTGTCGGCGGCGTATTGCTGTCTGTGCTATCATTTGCTCTTGATGTTGGTCTGGTTCCTTATCTCCTCATGTCCGAAATATTACCTGGCAAGATCAGAACCGAAGCAATGGCGATTTGTTTGGCTGTGCATTGGGTGGTAAACTTCTTTGTCGGTCTATTTTTTTTGCGTTTGCTGTAACAAATGAGGGCACAACTCTTGTACGGTATTTTTGGTGCATTTTGTTTGCTGGTTGTAGTTTTTGAATCCAAGAGAAAAAAGGCTGCTAAGGATTTCTGTTATCGCTGCCAAGAATCAAATTTTAGTTTAGACAATTCTTCGAACGAGGAGGAGGACAAGATTTTCCCGATTTTTATCGCTTTGGCTACTAACCAGAATCTTCTTTGGATGAGCTTGAAGGCACCCATCATTATTGGTTAAACAAATATGTTAAAAATAAACAATTTTTTGGCATTGATGGAATTCATGGAACTTTTTTGGTTCTTGTTGTAAGCAATTTCGAATGTGGCATTATGTTTCAAAAGTTGAAAGCAAGTCATCTCCCTGATGTGTTGTTTGCAAACTTGCTTCAAAATTCAGTTGTGTGGCCAAAGTGCTTCAAGAAATTTGGGATATATAATCTGAGCATTGATCTCTATTTATTTCATGAGAATAAAAGGGTTGTGAGAGATATTATGGTTCCTAATAGGTCCATTCCAAATTTGGAACATAATTTCAAACAGCTTCATAGATCTTTGCCGACAAATTTTTTTATGGTCCTTCAATTTACATGTCTATGAGACAGCTAGTAGCAGCCTGAAGTTAGCAATTAAGTTTTCTTTTTGGAAGGGATGCTAAGCATGGACTTAATATTATTGAAATAAGCTCTGTAAGTGAGAAACTCCAGCAACCATATGATAAACCCCTTGAGTTCAAGTATGTTATTTTCTTATTTCAAATCATGGAGATGTTTAGAAGGTTGTGTAAGGTATAAGTACAGAATATTTCTTACAACAATTATTTTATAACTTTGAGGACAAGGTTGATTTTAAAGGGGTGAGTAATGATAGAGAGTATAATTATAATTATTAAGTTAATTTATAATTTATAGGGATATTTTTATGTATTGTTATTTAGTGGGCTCTTATTAATAGTTGGGCCTTTTAGTTTACTATCCATTAGAGGGATTATATAATATAGTCTCATTGAGGCATTAGGAATCAATCAATGAAATCAAAAGTTATTTTTATCTCTATTTTCTAGCCTAGTTTTATTTGTCTTGTAGTTTTAGAATTTTTATTAGCTTTGTTAGGGTTCTTGAATTTGTATCGTAACAGCTATGATCATGTTTCTGGTAATTACAAAGTGGTTGTTCTCTACGACTCCTACAGATGTGATATCATTGAAGACACAACTAAAATAAAGGTTTATAATATGGGAACCAGTTCTTGGAGAAGCTTTCGGAAGTTACCTTTTTCTATTGAATTCGGCTCTCATGAATCTGGAGCATATGTCAGCGGTACAATTAATTGGTTGGCCTATAATAAATCGTCTTTTCCATTTTTTATTGTTTCTTTTGATTTAGGTAAGGATTCATATCAAAAGATTTTTCCTCCTGAACACGGAGAGATTGATTCAAGGTCGAAATTGGTTGCGTTGAGGAATTGTTTGTCCATAATTTCTTATTATGATGTTTGGATAATGAAGGAGTATGGAATTAAAGAGTTTTGGACTAAATTGTTCAAACTTTCTAACTTGCCAAATCAATGTATGGGTTCTTTCTTGACCAACGCATTATATATTTTTGAAGATGATCAAGTGCTCTTAGTGGAGGAGACATGGAAAAAGGAATTGATGGCTTACAATTTTAAGAATAACACTTTTAAGGTTAATTCATTGTTTCCAACCCTTCCAGAAATCTGCATCGAGAGTAAGATATCACCTTGTTCTTAATCTTATTAATGCTAGATGCACTTGAGCATTTTAACCAGACACAACTTATATGTTAGTTTATGTTTATGTTTTTTATTTTACAATTGTTATGATTAACGGTTTCTGTTATTTTATACTAGGGAAACGTTTTATGTTTAGAGTAATAAATTTGAAATAACATGCTGGCATTTGTTTTTTTATTTTTAACTTGTATAATTCATGTCTCATATTTAATGTGATGTTCTTAATTTGATACTAGTTGCCATACATTCATGATGTCTTCTTTTCTATACCGCATATTTTTGTTGTAATGCTTTTTGCTGCAGAGCTTGAATTGCAGTCGACACTGCCTTATTCTCTTTATTATAGGTAATGCATATTGAAGTAAGGGAAAGATTCTATTGATGCTAGAAACTTGCAGTGGACTTAAAATGGTAATGGAAAAAGTTGATAAAAGTTGTGGCAGTATATTTGCACAATGATGTGTTTTGGATGTTTAATAGTAAGAACCAACATTTAAAAAAAAAAACAAAATATCCTTTTTGGCCCCTTATGTTGACTTCGGAGTTCATTTTGGTTCCTTAACTTCAAAAAGTGTCATATTGGTCCCTTAACTCTTCAAAAGGTGTCATATTGGTCCCTTAACTCTTCAAAATGTGTCATTTTAGTCTTTTTTTTATCATATTAGCGACGGAAATAGTGACGAATTTTTCAGTTTTTCCGTCGCTAATGTGACAAAAAGGACTTAGATGACACCTTTTGAAGAGTTAAGAGACCAATGTGACACTTTTTGAAGTTAAGGGACCAAAATGAACCCCGAGGTTAATATAAGGGACCAAAAAGAGTATTTTATCTAAAAAAAAAAATATAAGAACATTTTTTTTTTACCACTCTTAAACACTTACTTTTTTTTTATTGAATGAAATACACATAGATTTCTCACTTAAAAAATGAATCTCACATATACATATATTATACTCAATAAGAAAAATAAATATTAGAGATACTTTAAAAAAGAGTTCATAACATTTCTCAACAAAAAAAGAAAAAGAAATGGAAGCAAGAGATATATGTGTTGGTAGATACTTTTTGAAAAAATATTTGTTCGATAGAGATTTTTTTTATATTTAATTTTTTTGACAAAAAACAGTTAGGAGTAAATTATACTATAGTTAGGGAAGCGGCACTCGAGTCATATCGCAAGGACTACTTGCAAAATTAACCAACTAAAGTAATGATTTATGGTGGCTTTAGGTTCAATTAAGAAAACAGGAAAAATAAGTGATTATCAAATATGCTAAAATAAATCAACCTACTGTTTGTTTTCCCAACTTATTATGGGTAATTAAAAACCCAAACTTCAAGCGAATTCTAACCCTTTTTCAATTACAATACCAATTAACAAGCGAAATTGACCTTATGCGGTTTATACTCGTATTATCCGAATGAAACAAACAGATCCAGCACTCACGAATTAAGCAAACGTGATTCGACATATGTAATTTAATGGTAAAGCAACACTAAAACGCGATATAGATCTAGGAAACATAAACCAATTGAAATAAATCAACATGAATCTATATAATTCTATCTAATTAAGTATATGAAATATATAGAAGAATATTGAAAGGGAAAAAATTGGATCGAAAATATATAACCTCAAAGTTTTGGCGGAAATATGAATAGTAGATTAATCCTTCGTGATTAGTTCTCCATGAATCGTACAAAAAATAAATTTTTCGTGAAAATTTCTGAATGACTAGTATAGCTTTCGTTTTTAGTTTCAAGTAATACATGAGAATTCGGACCCTAATGGCAATCGACCCGAAAATTACAAAACCAAGCCCAAATATAATGTATTTTCTTAAGTCTGGAACTTAAACAAATTTTTCGGCTCTTTTACATTTCGAATCAGCTTTCGACTTCAACATGAAAGTTGTAGCTTATCCTCTTAGCTTTAGAATTCGTCCATCCAATTTTTGAAGGAAAATTGGGATTATAAATATGCTTTTAAATTGTCTGCATTTTATGGTAAAACATTCCTGTATGTATGTGATGTCTTGACTAATGTTATGACACACTATGTGTAGTATTGTGCAGGATTGTATGGTTGAGCTAATATAGGTTTTTGTTGGATGTCATGCTCGATGTCATGACATCAGTATCTGAACGCAGTAGCTGTTATATTTTAGCAGTTATGTTTCCCTATTTATCTCAGGCTACAATTTAGGAAACTATATATTTTGTGTTGTATGATTCGCGCTAAAATATCTCGTACTACAGCATATGAGTACACCCTGATGATGTGGAAATTGTTAGAACAAGATTTGTTCTGATCAATTATCTTAGTTTTGATGATAACAATAATATGAATTTTGCTTAAGATAATATGGTACTCTAATCCAATGCAATTTCCTTTTCAGGAAATATATAAAGAGTATGCATAATTCAGCGCTCAGAAGCTTTGTCTCAAGGGTTCAGCATGCAACATCAGAACATGGTCTGGCAAGACATCAGAAGATGGTCGAAGCAGAATCAGAACATGGGTCTATGGAAGCATCAGAAGAACAAGAGATCAGAAGCACTGAAGTACTGATGGTATCACGCTCAGAAGCACTTCAAGGTCAGAAGATCAGAAGATGCTTTGCACCAAGCTGTTTGACTCTGATGATATTCAAACGTTGTATTCACAAACATCAGATCAGAAGGAAGTACAAGTGGCAAGCTACGCTGACTGACAAAAGGAACGTTAAAAGCTATTAAAGGCTACGTCAGTAGACACATCGTGAACAAGGCTCGAGGTAGTTGACAAAAGCGTATAACATTAAATGCGATGCTGTACGGAACACGCAAAGCATTAAATGCACTCAACGGTCATCTTCTCCAACGCCTATAAATATGAAGTTCTGATGAGAAGCAAGGTGGACAATTTTGCTAACAATTAACTTGCTGAAACGCTGTTCAAATTAAAAGCTCAGAAACTTCATCTTCATCAAAGCTCACTACATTGCTGTTGTAATATATTAGTGAGATTAAGCTTAAACGTTAAGAGAAATATCACAGTTTGTGATTATAGCTTTTAAGAAGCAATTGTAATACTCTTAGAATTGATTACATTAAGTTGTAAGGAACTAGAGTGATCGTGTGGATCAGAATACTCTAGGAAGTCTTAGAGGTTATCTAAGCAGGTTGTAACTAGAGTGATCGTGTGGATCAGAATACTCTAGAAAAGTCTTAGAGGGTATCTAAGCAGTTGTTCCTGGAGTGATCAGTATGTGATCAGAAGACTCTGGAAGACTTAGTTGCTGACTAAGTGGAGAACCATTGTAATCCGTGCGATTAGTGGATTAAATCCTCAGTTGAGGTAAATCATCTCTGCGGGGGTGGACTGGAGTAGTTTAGTTAACAACGAACCAGGATAAAAATAACTGTGCAATTTATTTTTATCTGTCAAGTTTTTAAAGCTACACTTATTCAAACCCCCCCTTTCTAAGTGTTTTTCTATCCTTCAATTGGCATCAGAGCGCCGGTTCTAAGGTGCAAGCACTTAACCGTGTTTAGAAAAGATTCAGGAAGAGAAAAACGCTTCAGTAAAAGATGGTTGATGAAACTGGAAAGTCTACACCTGCATCTACATCTGGCTCTGCTGAGCAATACAACGGTAACAATGGTTATACTAGACCGCCGGTATTTGATGGTGAAAACTTTGAATACTGGAAAGATAAACTGGAAAGTTACTTTCTTGGTCTAGATGGTGATCTATAGGATCTTCTGATGGATGGTTACAAACATCCGGTAAATGCCAGTGGCGTAAAGCTGACAAGGCAAGAAATGAACGATGATCAGAAGAAGCTTTTCAGGAATCATCATAAATGCAGAACTGTTTTGCTGAATGCTATCTCTCATGCTGAGTATGAGAAGATATCTAACAGGGAAACGGCCTATGACATATATGAGTCCTTGAAAATGACTCATGAAGGAAATGCTCAAGTCAAGGAGACTAAAGCTCTCGCTTTAATCCAGAAGTATGAAGCCTTCAAGATGGAGGATGATGAAGACATTGAAAAGATGTTTTCAAGATTTCAAACTCTTACTGCTGGATTGAGAGTTCTTGACAAGGGATACACCAAGGCTGATCACGTAAAGAAGATCATCAGAAGCTTACCCAGAAGATGGGGTCCTATGGTGACTGCATTCAAGATTGCAAAGAATCTGAATGAAGTTTCTCTGGAAGAGCTTATCAGTGCTTTGAGAAGTCATGAAATAGAGCTGGACGCAAATGAGCCTCAAAAGAAAGGTAAGTCTATTGCATTAAAATCCAATATCAAGAAATGCACTAACGCTTTTCAGGCTAGAGAAGAAGATCCTGAAGAATCAGAATCTGAAGAAGAAGATGAACTGTCCTTGATCTCCAGAAGGCTAAATCAACTCTAGAAGAACAAGCAAAGGAAGTTCAGAGGCGTCAGAAGTTCAAAGAAATTTGAACATGGAGAATCTTCTGATGACAGAAGATTTGACAAGAAGAAGGTCATGTGCTATGAATGCAGTGAGTCTGGACACTTCAAGAATGAATGTCCAAAACTTCAGAAGGAAAATCCCAAGAAGAAGTTTCATAAGAAGAAAGGTCTTATGGCAACCTGGGATGAGTCAGAAGATGATTCAGACTCTGAAGATGAGCAGGCTAACTGTGCGCTGATGGCGACAGAAGATGACGAATCAGAATCTACATCAGAATCAGATTCTGAAGAGATATCCTTGGCTGCAAAAAGGACAAAGCACAACATGTCGTGGTACCTGGACTCTGGATGCCCACGACACATGACAGGAAGAAGGTCTATGTTCCAAGACCTGGTGCTTAAGTCTGGAGGAGAAGTCAAGTTTGGAGGAGATCAGAAGGGCAAGATAATTGGCTCTGGAACTATAAAGTCTAGTAACTCTCCTTCCATTTCTAATGTACTTCTTGTAGAAGGATTAACACATAACCTCTTATCTATCAGTCAATTGAGTGACAATGGTTATGATATAATCTTTAATCAAAAGTCTTGCAAGGCTGTAAATCAGAAGGATGGCTCAATCCTATTTACAGGCAAGAGAAAGAACAACATTTATAAGACAGATCTGCAAGATCTTATGAGTCAGAAGGTGACTTGTCTTATGTCTGTTTCTGAAGAGCAGTGGGTCTGGCACAGAAGATTAGGTCATGCTAGTTTGAGAAAGATTTCTCAGATTAACAAACTGGATCTTGTCAGAGGACTCCCTAATCTGAAATTCAAATCAGATGCTCTTTGTGAAGCATGTCAGAAGGGCAAGTTCTCCAAACCTGCATTCAAGTCCAAGAATGTTGTTTCTACCTCAAGGCCATTAGAACTCTTGCACATTGATCTGTTTGGCCCAGTCAAAACAGCATCTGTCAGAGGGAAGAAATATGGATTAGTCATCGTAGATGATTATAGCCGCTAGACATGGGTAAAATTCTTGAAACACAAGGATGAGTCTCATTCAGTGTTCTTTGATTTCTGCATTCAGATTCAATCTGAAAAAGAGTGTAAAATCATAAAGGTCAGAAGTGATCATGGTGGTGAATTTGAGAACAGATCCTTTGAAGAATTCTTCAAAGAAAATGGTATTGCCCATGATTTCTCTTGTCCTAGAACTCCACAGCAAAATGGAGTTGTAGAACGAAAGAATAGGACTCTGCAAGAAATGGCCAGAACCATGATCAATGAAACCAATATGGCTAAGCATTTTTGGGCAGAAGCAATAAACACTGCATGCTATATTCAGAATAGAATCTCTATCAGACCTATTCTAAATAAGACTCCTTATGAATTGTGGAAGAATAAAAAGCCCAACATTTCATATTTCCATCCTTTTGGATGTGTATGCTTTATTCTGAACACTAAAGATCATCTTGGTAAGTTTGATTCCAAAGCTCAAAAATGTTTCCTTCTTGGATATTCTGAACGCTCAAAAGGCTACAGAGTATACAATACTGAAACATTGATTGTAGAAGAATCAATCAATATCAGGTTTGATGATAAGCTTGGTTCTGAAAAACCAAAGCAGTTTCATAATTTTGCAGATTGGGATATCGATATATCAGAAGTTGTTGAGCCAAGAAGCAACGCATCAGAAGCAGAGCTTCTCAGAAGCAAAGAATCGGAAGATCAAGTATCAGCTTCTCTGGAGAATCTAAGCATTTCTGAAGAACCACCTGTCAGAAGATCATCCAGACTCATCTCTGATCATTCAGAAGATGTCATTCTTGGAAAGAAGGATGATCCAATCAGAACAAGAGCATTCCTTAAGAACAATGCAGACTGTCAATTAGGCCTTGTATCTTTGATCGAGCCAACTTCTGTTGATCATGCTCTAGAAGATCCAGACTGGATAATTGCTATGCAAGAAGAACTGAATCAGTTTACAAGGAATGATGTTTGGGATCTTGTTCCTAGACCATATGGGTTCAATATAATCGGTACAAAATGGGTCTTCAGAAACAAGCTCAGTGAGAAAGGTGAGGTGGTAAGGAACAAAGCCAGACTGGTGGCTCAGGGTTATAGTCAGCAAGAAGGGATTGACTATACAGAAACCTTTGCACCAGTGGCCAGGTTAGAATCTATTCGTCTATTAATTTCATTTCCCACTCAACATAACATCACTCTTTATCAGATGGATGTTAAGAGTGCCTTCTTAAACGGTTATATAGATGAAGAAGTTTATGTCCATCAACCTCCTGGTTTTGAAGACTCTATGTCTCCTAATCATGTTTTTAAACTAAAGAAATCGTTGTATGGATTGAAACAAGCTCCCAGAGCTTGGTATGAACGCTTAAGTTCTTTCCTTCTGGATAATGGTTTCACTAGAGGAAAAGTGGACACTACTCTCTTTTGTAAAACCTTTAAAAGGGATATTTTAATTTGTCAAATATATGTAGATGATATTATTTTTGGAACATCTAATGCTACACTTGGAAAGGAGTTTGCTGAGTCTATGCAGGCTGAGTTTGAAATGAGCATGATGGGAGAACTCAAGTATTTCCTTGGAATACAAATAAATCAAACATCAGAAGGAACGTATGTTCACCAAACCAAGTATGTGAAGGAACTTCTGAAGAAGTTTAATCTTCTAGACTGCAAAGAAGCCAAAACTCCTATGCATCCAACATGCATCCTAGGTAAGGATGAGGTAAGTAAGAAGGTAGATCAGAAGTTATACAGAGGTATGATTGGATCTCTTCTATATTTGACTGCTTCTAGACCTGACATTCTGTTCAGTGTTTGTTTGTGTGCTAGATTCCAATCAGATCCTAGAGAATCTCATTTAACTGCTGTTAAGAGAATTCTAAGGTATCTGAAAGGTACTACTAATGTTGGCTTAGTTTACAGAAAATCTAAAGAATACAACTTAGTAGGATTCTGCAATGCTGACTATGCTGGAGACAGAATTGAAAGAAAGAGTACTTCAGGAAGTTGCCAATTTCTTGGAAGTCATTTGATCTCCTGGTATAGCAAGAAGCAAGCAACTATTGCTCTATCAACAACAGAAGCAGAATATGTCGCTGCTGCTGGTTGCAGTACACAGATGCTCTGGATGAAGAGTCAGTTAGAAGATTATCAGATATATGAGAGTAACATTCCTATATTCTGTGATAATACTTCTGCTATATGTTTATCTAAGAATCCTATTCTTCATTCAAAAGCTAAACATATTGAGATTAAACATCATTTCATAAGGGACTATGTTCAGAAGGGTGTTATATCTTTAAACTTTGTTGATACAGACCATCAATGGGCTGATATCTTTACAAAACCCCTGGCTGAAGATAGGTTTAAGTTCATTCTGAAGAACATCAATATGGATTTATGCCCAGAATGAGAAGATGAGAAGTTCTTACGTATGAGTATCTTCTGAAATGAATGTGGATTATTTTTTAATCAGAAGTTCTGAGTGAAATCTTTTAGAAATTATGATTCAATTATTACTAACGTTTCATTGTCTAAGTTGATTCAGAACCTCTTTTAAAGCAAAACAGCTGTAACGTTTTATCTCGGGATGGTACACCTGTCGTTACTATTCATGGATAAGCGCGCGTGCAGTTGAAGGGACGCCGACCATAGGTAACTGTGCTAGTCACCTCATTTGTCTTTATTATCTCTCCTCACGTCACGTAACATTAAATGCTATTCATCATTTGTTTCATTTTATTTTCTTTTAAATAATCTTCAAACGCTTCTCCTTCCCTCTTATATTTTTGCTATCTCTCGTCTGTCTTTGTTTTCCTTCTCTATCTTTTTGCATTCATATCAAACCCTAGCTGTTCATTATCTGCAAATCCATCATGAACTCTTCATCAAGCCCAGGAAACCATGAAAATGATCAAAACAAAAAGAGAAAAGCGGTTGAAACATCTCCTTCCAAACCCAAAAAGATAAAGATCACCTATGACCCTCTCAAGGTGAATCCATTCGAAGCAATGTTATCTGGAAACTATTCTAGACGTGTGTTTCAACCCCCTGGTGAAAGCCCTCCATCATCTCCATCTTCTTCCTCATCTTGTTTCCTTCAAGACTCAACTTCCTCCTCATCTAACCTTTCCTCTCCCACAACCCATTCCAAAGAAATCTCTTCTTTTTCACCTGCTGAGAATGTTGTCTCTGATAAAGATTGTGGAAGATCTGCATCAGAACCAAGTCTCCCTGACCCCTCGCCTGGAAGCCCAAGAAGCAGTCAATGATGCGTTTCACTCCTTCATGGCATGCTGGCACAGATTTTGTCTTAGCTAGGGTCTTAGGCTTTGGTCTTAGTAGTTTTCTTTCCTTGTTGCATCTGCTTGTTAAACATCTTCTCTTGTAATATCTTTTGATTATCAATAAAAAGTTTCTTTGTTTTTACATTCCAGTGATTTTATTTGTCGTTTTATTCATCTGAATCTTTTGAAATATTCTTTTTGATGTTATGACAAAAAGGGGGAGAAGATAAATGATAAATGATTTGATTAATCTATCAGTTGCTGGGTAAAGCTCCCACACATTTACTAACAAGAACTGCAAGTTCTATATGGTTTAAGTGTTTTGCAGGTATAAAGAAGTGAAGAGAATCTTCAAAGCAAACACAGAAGCAAAACCATAAGAAGTGTTATTCTGTAAAAAGAATAAACTCATGGAAACTGAAGCAAGCTGAGTGCTGTCAAGCTTCAGAAATCAGAAGCAAGAAAGAAGAATGAATCAGAAGCACTGATAATAGAATTTGATCCATATTTGTCTATTTGCTTTGACAAAATTCTATTTGCTCTGATACATTATTTTAGCCTATATGGCTCTGATACATATCATGTGTTCGAATATACATTTTATGTTCTGACTCGTTCATGCTGACTTTTGTCGTTTAGTTTTTGTTCTGTAACATTTCAGGATGTAGAGATGCTCTGATGATGCTCTGGTACATTCAACAATGTTCTGATACAAATCTAGCATGAAGTAATGTTGGTAGAAATTCAAAGCTCTGAAGCTATCCGAGGGAAGCAGAAATCAGAAGCTGTGAATGTTCTAAAGATCCAGAAAACTCAAGTTCTGAAGCTGTCCTAGATGGAAGCAGAAGTCAGAAGCTGTGAATGTTCTGAAGCTGTCCTAAATGGAAGCAGAAATCAGAAGCTGTGAATGTTCTGAAGATCAAAGAAATTCAAGTTCTGAAGCTGTCCTAGATGGAAGCAGGAATCAGAAGCTGTGAGTGTTCTAAGGATCTAAAGAAATTCTAGTTCTGAAGCTGTCCAATGGAAGCAGAAGTCAGAAGCTATGAATTCTCTAAAAGACAGAAGCTTATATGATCGTCTCTACCGAAATAATCAGGGAAGTCTTTTATTAAAGTTCTTCGAGTATTTATTTCAGGGGGAGATTATTTATCTCAGGGGGAGATTGTTAATCTCAGGGGGAGACATATTCATATGCTTATGCTATAGCTGTGTAATTTGTCTTTTGCCGTCTGTTCTTTCTGATCGCAAATTCATATCATTTATATATGTTTTTGTCATCATCAAAAAGGGGGAGATTGTTAGAACAAGATTTGTTCTGATCAATTATCTTAGTTTTGATGATAACAATAATATGAATTTTGCATAAGATAATATGGTACTCTAATCCAATGCAATTTCCTTTTCAGGAAATATATAAAGAGTATGCATAATTCAGCGCTCAGAAGCTTTGTCTCAAGGGTTCAGCATGCAACATCAGAACATGGTCTGGCAAGACATCAGAAGATGGTCGAAGCAGAATCAGAACATGGGTCTATGGAAGCATCAGAAGAACAAGAGATCAGAAGCACTGAAGTACTGATGGTATCACGCTCAGAAGCACTTCAAGGTCAGAAGATCAGAAGATGCTTTGCACCAAGCTGTTTGACTCTGATGATATTCAAACGTTGTATTCACAAACATCAGATCAGAAGGAAGTACAAGTGGCAAGCTACGCTGACTGACAAAATGAACGTTAAAAGCTATTAAAGGCTACGTCAGTAGACACAGCGTGAACAAGGCTCGAGGTAGTTGACAAAAGCGTATAACATTAAATGCGATGCTGTACGGAACACGCAAAGCATTAAATGCACTCAACGGTCATCTTCTCCAACGCCTATAAATATGAAGTTCTGATGAGAAGCAAGGTGGACAATTTTGCTAACAATTAACTTGCTGAAACGCTGTTCAAATTAAAAGCTCAGAAACTTCATCTTCATCAAATCTCACTACATTGCTGTTGTAATATATTAGTGAGATTAAGCTTAAACGTTAAGAGAAATATCACAGTTTGTGATTATAGCTTTTAAGAAGCAATTGTAATACTCTTAGAATTGATTACATTAAGTTGTAAGGAACTAGAGTGATCGTGTGGATCAGAATACTCTAGGAAGTCTTAGAGGCTATCTAAGCAGGTTGTAACTAGAGTGATCGTGTGGATCAGAATACTCTAGAAAAGTCTTAGAGGGTATCTAAGCAGTTGTTCCTGGAGTGATCAGTGTGTGATCAGAAGACTCTGGAAGACTTAGTTGCTGACTAAGTGGAGAACCATTGTAATCCGTGCGATTAGTGGATTAAATCCTCAGTTGAGGTAAATCATCTCTGCGGGGGTGGACTGGAGTAGTTTAGTTAACAACGAACCAGGATAAAAATAACTGTGCAATTTATTTTTATCTGTCAAGTTTTTAAAGCTACACTTATTCAAACCCCCCCTTTCTAAGTGTTTTTCTATCCTTCAGAAATTAGGTTAACTGAGTTAACCCTAATTTATGTTTGGATGGCCCAAGGCCCAAGTGCTGCCTATAAGAAGACTATTTATCCTACTTTCAGAGGTAGAGTTTTTGGGGTGAAGATTATTGTGTTTTTTGTGTATTCATGTGTGTCTTAGTGTTTACTTGTAATCCAAGCAATTATCACGTTGGTGATTGTATTGGAGTAGGGTGTTTTTGAATTGTAATTGTGTTTTCACTCTAAGCTTTTAAGCATGAGTGTTGTGTCTCTTGATTGAAGCTTTGAAGCTAGATCAAGATTTGTTTGAAGTGTGTCTTCACTCCATCTCTATTGTTTTATGTTAGTTATCACTGCAGTGATTGAGGGGGGTGAGTAGGAACTCAGGTCTAACACTAGATTGAAATTGCATTGGGTAGGTCTTAAGTGAAGAGTTATAAACGGGGGAGTTTAGCTCTGAATTAATACTGTCTATAGTGGATTTCCTCCCTGGCTTGGTAGTCCCTAGAGAGGTGTTGTTGTACACTGAACTGGGTAAACAATCATCTGTGTTCTTTACTGTTTTTGTTTACTTTCTGCATAAATTTTATAATCAGTTCTGAAGTGGATGTCATAACAGCTGACACAACATCGATCGTGTGTTGCTAGAATTTTCAATTGGCATAAGAGCAGGCACCCTGCTTGTTTATTTCTGAAATTCTAGTATGACAGACTCAGGATGTCATTCACGATATCAAGACATCTGATCTGTTATTAACTTAGCAAAGCCAGAACAGAAAGATCCCCAATTTTTAATTACCCCTAAGAAGGAGTCCATGAATGTTGGGATCGTGTATGTTCTTTCAACATAACCAGATTGTAATCTTTATTGGTTCTGTAAAAGGTACAACTATCAAACTTGAACCTGATGTTATACGCGAATTTATAACATCCATAACTGAACAGACAATACAATGCAAAAGATAAATAACACATTGAATTGTTAACCCAATTCGGTTTAACTACCTACTATGGGGGCTACCAAGCCAAGAAGAAGATTTCACTATCAGCAGTATTATTTTATGTAAACAACCTCTGGTTTACAGACAAACAACCTCTGTTTTACCTAGTCACTACCCAATGCAACCTTTATCTTAGAACTCCATCTAAGATAAGAGAACCTCTGCTCACTCCCTAGTGATATCTAACTGTTACAACCCTGCAACAGCTAGTTAAACAATTAACGATGAACACTAACTTGATCTTGCTTCACAGCTTCAATCAAGAACACAATACTCAACTCTTACCTACAGGTTTCGAATGAGAACAATAACTTCTCTTACCTACAGGTTTCGAGAAGGACATGGCATCCATCCCACTGCCTGGGTGGTCTATTTTATTTTTATTTTTTAATTATTTTAATATTATTAAATAAATAATTTTCATTTAATATTATTTTTAGCAGTGGTTGAAGGGGCTGCGAGAGAAGGCAGTTGAATTTGTAGTTGCTTCATATTGGGTGTCGGGTTACTGAAGTTGTGAGTCCAATTGGCGATTCGACCTAATTTGTTGGAACAAGAGATTTTCGTTTTTGAACCGGAATCTGGGGGTTTTGGTAGAATCTCCATAAAACCCCAATCCTTGAAATTATGTGATATCTCATTACCGATAATTTGATTATTATCAACAATGGAAGAAATAGTTGCAGAAGTTGGATCTGTAAATTTGTCATCAGCAACATGTTCTTCTTCCTCTTGTTCCGTATGTAAAGGTTGAAGCTCCTGGAGTGGCTCTTCTTCTTCATCATCCAACGGTAAAATGGATCTCCATTCCGGCTTAAAACGCCATAATAGTGCTGTTGTAAATGTATCCCAACTATATCTGCGATGAACACGAGACCACCATATCCACCATGTGAAAGCAGAGCCTCTCAATGCTCCAACAGCTTTTAAAACCTTCAATGACTTGGGTGTTTCATGCTCCTTGAAAAATTTCTCCAAACATAGAATCCACCAATAGGCATCTTCTTCCCCATCAAACAATAATATCGTCACGACTTTAAGCGGAAGTGAGATCGAAAATGAAAGCACCAATTGTTAGGATGCAAATTCAAGAACCCTAACAAAGCTAATAAAAGCTCTAAAACTACAAGACAAATAAAACTAGGCTAGAAAATAAAGATAAAAATAACTTTTGATTTCATTGATTTATTCCTAATGCCTCAATGAGACTACATTATATAATCCTTCTAATGGATGGATAGTAAACTAAAAAGTCCAACTATTAATAAGAGCCCACTAAATAACAATACATAAAAATATCCATATAAATTCTAAATTAACTTAAATATTATAATTATACTCTCTATCAATGGCTCATTAAAAATTCTCACCATCAATAAAAAAAAAGTCCTTCCTACCTTCATTAAGTCCATCTAAACCTTCTAATGGATGGATTAAAAATAATATTAAATGAAAATTATTTATTTAATAATATTAAAATAATTAAAAAATAAAAATAAAATAATCCACATGGATTTTAAAAATTAAATTTAAAATAAAATAAATATCCAACAGAACTATGGTAGCGCCTTATTTTAAAATAAAACAAAATGCAAGATTCCATAGTAGCGCCTTATTTTAGAAATGTCACTATAAATGGTGTAGCGAAGAACCGTGGTGACCACGGCGTTGTTGTTTACGCGTTTTGTACTAGTGAGAATTATCACTGAGCACGTCTTATTTGCAGATGAGTTGGTTAACTTCTAAAAGATCCATGTTGTCTAGATTTTTCACCTAATAGATGATGAATACTCATCACCATCAAGTTGTTTGCTACATTAGCAGGTATATTTCCTAAGAGAATTTCTTTATTCACCTCCTAGTCTTCTTGGCCACCCGCGCTGAAAACCCCAAAATACCCCTTTATTTCGGAAATACATCTCCGAAATCACTTTTTTTTTGAAAAAAATTTGATTTCGGAAGTACATTTCCGAAAACATTTTTTTTTTTAAAAAGTGCTTTCGGAAATGCATCTCCGAAATAAATGGATATTTTGAGACATTTCGAAAATATACTTCCGAAATAATAATATTTTTCATCTCTATTACTGTGCTTGATGACCGTACCATCATCTCCAATACCTCACATAATCTTTAACTCTCATGCACTTCCATCATCTAACCTTCACCAAATACTCAGCACCAAAAACCATAAACTTCCTCCATATCAGCACAAAACCTTACACTTTATTCTCCATAGTTCAACTCAGCTTCAAAACTAATCCTCACCATAAATCCATAGCATCTCAATAAACAAATCTGAAACCTTCATTGATTCAACCTTTATTTCACTACCACTCAATCAAATCTGCAGATCCTTTAACTTGCAAGCTTTACGAAATCTTTCAACCACTTCTTCAGCCACTTGCAGTTTCACATCACAAAACTGGTAACGAGAGCTGGAAAACATTATTTCGGAAGTTTATTTCCGAAACACTAAAAAATTGGTGTTTTCGGAGATGCATCTCCGAAAACACCCCCCATTTGATGTTTTCGGAAATGCACTTCCGAATTCTATTAAAATCTTAAAAAAAATTTACTTCGGAAATGCATTTCCGAAGTAGGGGTATTTAGGGGTTTTCACTGGGGGTGAACCCCATAGAGAGGTCAATAAAGAAATTCGCATTTCCTAAATTGGCCATTAAATACAAATAAAGGGAATAGGAAAGTACTATAAAAAATGTTAAAAATTAAAGAGATACCGAGAGATTAAGCTCGAAGAAGATCATGGCGCAAAAGACTTAAGACCCAAATAAAATGAGGTAATAAGGAGATCAAAGATCGCCAAAGTTTATAAGTGAAAGAAATGTTTGGATGATGAGGTGAACTTCAGGAAGCAATAGAAATGAAAAGTTCATTTGAAAGTCAGTCCACCTCTATATAGTAGAGCAGACCAAGCAACCAACAATCATGATTAAAAGAAAATGAAGAGTCAGAGAACAACAATTAGACCTTACCTTGAGAACAAAAAAAGTATTTGAATACACTCGAGCATCCAATATGGAAATGTCATGCCCTAACTTACGGACCTTGGGCCACTTGTTTAAAAAAAATCGACAAAACGTCTAAATGATGATGGGAAATGATTTTAATGTGCTTGCTATTCACTTCTTCCGAAACCCACTCTCAAACTTTCTACCATCCTCTGCAGTCTACACGACATTATAAGGCCGACCTAGATTCCAAAAGACTTCTCATTCAACACTACACCACAAGTCTTGGGGACAGTTATTCTAGGTCTGCCATAACTCCGATATAAAAAAGGCCCAAGCAATAAACCCAAAAAATGGTAAAAGTATATTAAATTATTCATCTTTTAAAATTCCACATACGTAAAGTTTAAGGTACACACTATTTCTATACTTCATTCTACCACTTTTTGTGATCTCAATTTCTAACTCGAGAGTTAAAGTGTTAACCTTGTAGATGTCCCATGCATTGTCGCACCGAAAACTTGCGCTACCGCATTAATGCCCCATGCATTGTCGCACTGAAGAATTGCACTACCGCATCAGGAACTCATCATTTCAATTAGTCTACAATTCTTGTTCTCTAGCCGAACATAAAACTTACAAGAATCTTACCTTATATTATTATATTTTAATTATAATTATAATTTTAATACTAAATAAGCTAGAAAATCTAGTGTATTAAGTCAAAGTAAAAAATAATAATATATTGACAATAAAAAGTATTATTTAGATTTATTTAAATAAATCAACTTGGCGGGCATATATTTTTTCTTTGGTGAATTCTTATCGTTTGAAAATTTTAGTTACATAAAATTTGAATAAATGCTTTCAAATCATGAGAGAAAAAAGTAAATATAGGTTACATAGGTCAGTCATAAATATTTGTGAGCTAACCGATATATGTATTATATAGCTTTTGTTACACTTGATTCCAACGTATCGCTCAAATACTATGATGGCATCTCTTATAGAAAGAAAAAACCCTAACACTACAGATTCATAAGAGGTTGCACTTCCCGCTCTTCCTTTTGATCTCATAACAGAAGTACTATCTAAGCTATCCGTCAAACTCCTTCTCCGAATCCGATGCGTCTGCAAATCATGGAATTCTCTAATATCCGATCACAAATTTGCTAGAAAGCACTTTAAGCTATCAACCACGCCAAACCTCCACGTAATAAGCTATGACGATCCTTCACAGCGGTTTGTTTTAAGGTCTTATCCATTCCAATCTCTTTTCACAGACCTAACTACTAATTTCACTCAACTTGATTTTCCATTTTACATTCCTTTTGAACATTATTTACATTACATTGTTGGCTCTTGTGATGGGATCCTTTGTCTCGCCGATGCATCTGGCGCGCCTGTGCAGAATTTTGTGACTACCGCTCAAAGAATTCGATAAAACTCATCCTTCTGTTCAAAATATGACTGAGCACGTGTGACGAAGAATCGAAGCTAACAAAATTTCCGAGAGAATGTCACCGGAATAGACCTCTTACGATAACAATCAAAGAAGTTATGAATTTTCAAACTTGTCGCGACATACCCGAAAACACACTTTTCTCTGAAAAATCACGACGCTTTTCAAAATGCTGGGCATTTTCTGTGCATAATTAGTCGACGGCCCGAACATATGAAATCTCGAGAATAATTGCACGGAGTCGCAGTTAAAATTTCGAGTGAATTCGAAAAGTGGATCATGAGATATGAATTTTCTAAGGCCCGAAAACCTACATTCAGCACCATTTTTCATTGTGAAAGCTTAAGTAATTTGCTAATTCGACCCCCTTCGTCATAGAATTGGTTTCTGAGCCAAACACGAAAGTTGTAGGGAACGTCGAAACAGTCTTGGCTACGCGGGAACCAAGCTCATAGCACCTTCCAGCTAAGACTTGTGAATTTCTTTGCCTTTTCACCTTATAAACCAATCTTCACGTCACATTTCCTTAAAACCTTGAAAACTCTTTATTATTTTTCCTCCCTTTTCGAACGACGAAATAAACGTCTTTGATAACTTATAGCTCAAATAAATAGGGCAAATTTTGGGGTGCAACACAAGACACCTTCAAATTCAATCATTTTTCCTAATAAGTTCCAAAAGCATGATCATCCACAAGTTAATAAATTTGAATCACACCAATCTAATTCATCACTAGAAAGTGAATCAACAAGAACCTCAAGTATCAGGTTTGACTTAAGAGTTTGAGGCATGATTATTGATTTCTATCCAAGCTTGAGCCCTTTCTCATGATGATGCAAAGGTCCATTGTATCATACTGGTGGGTGTTTAGTTGAGTTTTCCCCTTAAAGATGGCATAATGCTCTTCATTTAAAATCAATCAAAACAAACAAACTTTTGATTTGTACCACGAACTACGAGGCTTTGATCCTTCATTGCACTTGATTGGTACATAGGCCTAATACTCAAGAAGTCTTATCAAACAAAAATCATAAAAATCACTTTTTTTCTCATCTCCACAATCTTTTTGCAAACAACCAGTTTTAGTCTTAACACAAATTTTCAAAAGGTTTCTATGGAGTACTATAGATGTGAAGGGTGTTAACACTTTCCCCTTGCATAACAAACCTCCGTATCCTTATCTCTTTGTTTTTTAAATTTTGTTTTTAAAACTTCTATGGGTTTTATTCGTTTTTTTCCCATTCCTTTGGAAACAATAAAGATCGGTGACAACTCTTGCTTATGATACTTGAAATATTTGGTTCTTGCTTGTGATGAAGTACCTTGATATTATGACCTAGAATTTTTAGAGTCTTTTACCTTGATTCTTGACGTTTCTCTTTTTTTCTCTCAAGATTTTGCAGGTTATTTACATGGTTCGTTGCAAGAGAACAAACATGGTGAGGAAAAGGAGCAAAGACCGTGGCATATCTTGGCTTGGCAAGTGGAAAAGAAATCACATGGCTTGTAATCCCTTAGGTTTAGGACCTTACTTAGGATTTAAGTTACATGAATGAACTTGAATCATGTTTCCTTGTTTTTTGCAAAGCTTGTAAGAATATCTTGTATATGTTGGAAATTTTGGGATTTGGCAATTCAAACATTGTTATGTTGTAAACAACTTTTAACCTTTCATGAAAACAATAGAAGTGAAGTACTTAAATTCACAAAAGTCTCAAGTTCTATTCAAGTGCATGGTTTTGTATTAGATTTCATGCTTTGCATGTAAACTTGAAAAGTAATTGACTTGAAATACCAATTCTAAACCAAATGTGGTCATGTTTGAATTATCAAACTTTGATTCAATTACACCTTTATTTGGATGATGGCTCGTGTAATTAATTATGATGCATAATGACAATATTGTATTTCTCCTTGAAACTCAATATTAATGTCTAAACATCATTTCAATCCGTGTATTCCAATTTCCAAAAAAAATCTAATGGAAAAGTGATTGAACCATGTATAAACATGGTGGTAATAACTTTCCCTTTGAAATGAAATTTAATAGTACCTATTCCAAAATTTATCTTACTTCAACCATAAGATATGTTATAAGATAAATTCAATACCAAGTTCATGATTTAAACCATACGTCATTGTCTCTTCTAAATTTAGAAAGAGGAACAACAATTGTACTAATGGAATGATTTCTGAATTTAGAAAGAGGAACAACAATTGTGCTAATGGAATGATACTGCATTTATGAAATGAATGATAATGAAATCCAATGACCAAATAAACTGGTTATGACGCAATATTGCATATGACTTTAACAAAATGAAAATGGATGTTATAGGCTAAGGGTATGAAACATAGTAATTAAACCCTGACTTTAACAAAATGGAACCGGTTGTTATAGACTAAGGATATGAAACACAAAGTAATTAAACCCTAGTGACATGAAAAGAGGGAGCACAAAATTAGGGTATAATAATGTGCAGTGTGGATATTGTACATAGATCTTAAATTTTTTTGTTAGGCGCTTTTCCATATCACGTGTCATACTTTGTATTTTATATATTGGACATGAATGTAAATGATGTCCTTAGACACTTGTGTTATAACAGTACTAATTAATACTACGATCAAGGATTATTTCATAATATGTGACTAGTTTTATCATTCAACATGATTGTCCTCATCAATCACTAGGTCAATCACACTCAACAATTTTCATATCATCACAACATGTTCCATACAAGATCCGTTGATTCATAATTATAATGATTACTCGTCTGCGGTACACACCAAGGTACCTTCGCGTTCAAGCATCACCACTTATGTTAACCTAAATTATTATTACTAATTCATTCACCTAGTTATTAACTTAGGTTCACCTCACTCTTCATCATAGTTAATTCAATTATAATGCATTCAAGGCAAACAAGAATTCATAATAAAGTTCATAACATTAGCATAATAGTTCATCATCACTCATCCAACATTATTTAACATGCATGCATGATTTTACTTTTTTAAAGGATAGAGCATTGGATTATCTTTCAAACGCATTCGACTTTGCGTCTATCGGAGTTAAAGCTTTTGTTTTATAGTGTAAACAAGAACACAAAACATTTTTCCAAGCTTCATAACCCTCGCTTAGTGAGCTCGAGGTGAGCACCACGAGAGGCGAGGATGTGGAAATGAGCATCAACAACATCATAAGACATTATAATACACCAAAACAACATATAAAGGTCATGGAATAACACATACAAGCATGTAAAACACTACAAAAAAAAGCTCAATAGTGACGTGAAAATCACGCCACAACTTGAAAAAACACATCACAAACTGAAATTTGCGACGTGGCTGATTACGCTGCAGGTGAGAGGGTGGCAAATAATTTTGACTTGGCAGCCAATAATCTCACACGCATTGATAAATTTGAGTCATAAGACCCCTCAAACAACGACGTATTTAT
Source organism: Vicia villosa (assembly GCF_029867415.1). Classification (NCBI taxonomy): domain Eukaryota; kingdom Viridiplantae; phylum Streptophyta; class Magnoliopsida; order Fabales; family Fabaceae; genus Vicia; species Vicia villosa. The sequence goes on along the minus strand of NW_026705665.1, from coordinate 238,874 downwards.
CTCATTCAACAACTGATAACGCATCCTCAACCATGCCACCGATTAAAATCTTCAAGTTGATCATAGGTCACGTTCACACCAAAAGCATTCTCAACCATGTCACCGATTAGATTAAAGTTTTCCTCATAATCCATAGACAGTCTTTCCTCATATTCCATAGACGGTCGACTGCTTGAAACATGCGTATTGCTAGTCTCTAGTACTTACTCGACAGTTTTTCACCATTAAACGACCAAACCCAATAATTTTCCATGAAACTCCTTCTATGCAAATGACTGACCACTTCCTTTGGGTCACTAATTATAGGTCTACATCCACATTTACGACAAGGACATCAAACTCCTCCTTCGCTTCGACAACAATCCTGAGCAAACGTCCACGTGATAACCTCATTAACTCCTATTATAAAATTGGGTTTAAGTGCACGTCTTCCTGGTTCCAATCTATCGTACTTCCAACTACGATAATACCAATAATAATATTCCATACTACACATGTATCCAATCATTGTCTTTTTAGTAACTATAGTTAAACATTTAACTATATCAACTATAAATTTATAATTATTTTAAAACTATATTAACTATATATCTATATATACATTAACTAAACATTTAACATACATAAAAAATATTAAATATATATTGACATAAATTTTTAGTTTTATAACTAAACTTTTTATAAACTTATAATCAATAATGTTTTTATATATTCACTATTATATTCTATTTTTTTAACACAAAATATAATAAACCTATAAAATTATTATTTTTTAAATGTTAGGTTTAAAAAAATACTACATTGCATTGTATTGTTCTTAACCAACAAAATATTCTTTTAAGAAATATAACATATAATTTTATTTTATTTTATTTTAATTATACATATATAATATATATTCTACTTTTAATATATAATTTAGATTAAAAAATGTATTTTCAATTTTAAAAAATCTGTTTTTGAATTATTTTATTTATAATTCTATTTTTAAAAATTAATAATGTTTTTTATACATAACTATTATATTCATCTTTAGTAAAAAAAATACTATTTTTATTAATATTTTCTGTATTTAAGAACAATAACATAAAATAATATATATATATATATATATAATATATATATATATATATATATATATATATATATATATATATATATATATATATATATATATATATATATATATATATATATATGGGAGCATATCAAGTGAGAGCCTGTTTAGAATAAATAAAATAGATTATAAAAAAAAATCTAAACATTTTTATAACATTCTAAACTCCTAAACTCAAAATTAACATTTATATCATATACAATATTTTTATCATTCTAACAATGTAATCTACTAAATTTATAAATAAATAAAAAATAATATATATATATATATATATATATATATATATATATATATATATATATATATATATATATATATCAAAAATATCTCTTCTTCAATCTCCTTCAACTTTCAATCTTCATAATCACGTCACAACTTCACGTGGCTAGAGAGTAGGTTTCTTGTAGTGAAACAACAAGATCGCCTTGTATTAACAACAACTTAATGATCAAGTAAACACGCATAAACCCTAAACCCCATTCGCGAGAAAATTTCCCCAAAATCTAACACTACCTGGAACCCACAATAAATGAAAATGATGAGAGAATTGATATGGAAATTTGATGATCATAGCTCTTGATTTCCCTTTCCAAAGTTTTTCCTTTTTTTTCCCTTCTTTTCCTCCTTCTCTTTTTCTTTCTCTTCCATTGTCTTAATGGAGAGATATTTCTTCTAAATTGACCATTCATTAGTGTTACCAAAATGTTTATTTCTATTATGAATTAATAAATGTTAATTAAATTGAATAAAAATTAAGCTCGTATTAATTTACTAATTACTCTATTTGTCTTAACTGACAAGAATTAAAGTATAGAGGAACTCAGTTGGTCTGAGCCGATAACGGATAGAGTATTTAAGAGGATATGAGATTTAACATTTCCAAAAAAATCATTGTATTTGATAATGATAATCCAACAACTTTGTGAAGTCTGCATGTGCTTAATCAAGCAAGCTTGTTACTCGATCTTGCTGCAAAATATGAGAAAACATGCATATTTATATTATTAGAGTTTGAAGAAATGTACAAAAAGGCCATAGTGATATGAATTCAGACATTGAAACTAGTAATTAAAAGCCAAATTGTTCTAACATGCTAATTACACTACAACATTTTTCCTCTTTGACAACAACTGAAAAGTGTTGCTAAAACTGTGAAAACGTTGCCTAAGAGAATAGGGGTCGTTTTTTAGCTGTCTTCTATGCGAGCGTTGCCTATTGTATAAGGCGACGCTTTTTATCACTCTCTAGCCACACTTTCTTAAAGTGTCCCCTAAATTATAAGTATAGGCGACGTTTTTCCAAGGCATTTTAGGCAACGCTTTTAAAATGTTGGTATAACTAGCTACGACTACAAAACGTTCCCTAAAGTTATTATAGTGAGAACACTTTTTGGGAACGTATTTTAAATGTTGTCATATCTGAAAACAACTATAAAATATTCCTTAAAAGTAAAATAATAAGAACACTTAGTGAATGTTATAAGTCACATGAAATATTTTTTATTCTTTTTTTCATAAAAGTTTTTTTTCATAAAATGAACAATTGAAATAAGAATTGCACCAAACATTAATCACATGTACCAAGAAGTTTTGCTAATAAAATTTTCAACATTAACACAAATACACATAATGGACACAAAATATTTAACATTACTTAATCCTATAAGTTATTACTTAGAAGTATAATTCTAGAAAAATGATAAAATACATATTTTTTTAAGTTTAATGCTCAAATACAAGCCTAAAACAACACCATCCAACTCATTTAAATCTGTCGGAGTCATCATCCTCTTCATCATCTATGTATACCTCTTGAAATTCATCACCTATGTCGTCATCTTGAAGTTCTTCACAGCATCCTCAAAAACATTCAAATTCAAAAACAACTGATTAAAAATAGTTATGGAAAAAACTCATATTACATGCTAACTTGCATATGGTAGTTGGTAAAAACTTGCGTAAACCACAAAATAAGCATTCAAATTTAAATAAAAAATAAATATGCAACTCCAAACAAAATTTCTAGAGTGAAAAGTAACAATAAATGTAGTTTGAAGAGAACTACTCTTTTAATCTCCAAACCACTTTTTAAAGACAAATATTAAAACTAGCTTGCCTTAGTGTATTGTTTGGATTAGTATTGGCTATAGATTGAATTGATGTGGTAAGTTCCAAAACTCAAGTCTTCATTATCTGCTACACAATACCAACAAATATATTAGAAAATTTCTATAAAAACGTTTTATATTAAAAAACTTTTTATATTCCTAAAACATTCAAGTAACAATCATTTCAACTTGAAGCACTATTATATCAAGATTAAAGACAATAAACACACACATATCGTTAACATAATAAATTAAGTAATGCTTGCACTACATATATACACTTCACTGCCATCACCTTCAAGGTTAACAATCAACCATGCATCATACTTAAAAACTAAAGAAACAAGCAAACCCTCCAAAAAGAAAAACAATGGTCTATATATTGAATTGTATGTGATACACTAAAAATCAATGAAATCTTTGTTCTATTCCAACTTAAATATAGTTTTCCACAAAGGTCCGAGTAAAAATAGTGTTTCACCCCATGACAGTACAATTGTGATTTTAACAAAGGTCTGAGTAAATATAATTTTTGACCCCATGATAGTATATGGTTGTTTCTCAAAACTATAGGAGAGTTTGCTTTTTCTACAACAATCAATATATACTGATCTATCAACAAAAAGTTAAACATAAATTGATTGATTATGAGTTCCACAATAAAAAAGATTGATTATAATACTTTAAAAATCAAACATAATAATTATAAGATCAAGTTTAAAAGACTAAACCAGAATGCACGAGAGAATAGTCTATCAGTATTATTACGAGTTTAAAAGACTAAACCAGAGTGCATGGGATAGTCCAAAGCCTTGTAAAATAGAGACTCATAAAATTTGAACTCTTGTTAAAATTTTCAGATCTACACCTAAGGCTGTCAGCTGATTGAAACTAAGGTTCCTGCAAGTTTGAGCAATCAATCTTTGCTTAGAAATTGAAAGTTAAAGCTTAGATTGAAGATTACCAAAATTACTAACCTAGTCTAATCCACTAAACAGAGCTGATAAAACCAATTAATTGAATCCAATTCTAAGATTTACCACTTCTTTTGTAATTAAATCCATTAGTCAAAATATAATTGCTGGAAAATAACTTTTTACACTAAACAAATAATTTGGCTTGTATTTGAAAAACTTATGCTTACCCGATATTAACATTAAAACTTCTGTATAACAAAAGTTGAATCCCATAAACATTAACATAAAATAATTTAGAAAATGGGTTGAATTGCTCAAAACAAGAACCACAGTTCAAAGTTCAAACCACAACTCATATACTCTAAATCCAAATAGATTTATCTTATTGATTTTCAAAAGTTACATTGAATAACTTATGCAAAAATTACCGTGGTTCATATTAATTTTGTAGAAAGTTAGGGTTTCAACAAAAATTGATCCTTCTCAATCAAACTTAAATCTAGAAGTTAAAGAAAAGAGGATACTCACCGCAAAAAACGAAGCCGCGACGGTCTGAGCAAACACGGGAATTATTTTCGTTTTCAGTTCGGCTTCTTAGTGGCGGAAAACAGTGACAAAGGAACATCCGACGACGGCGGCTTGAAAGAACTGACGAAGAGATTAGAAATACGAAGATGGCTTTTGTTAGGGTTCTATGAGTGTAGAAGAAAATTAGGGATCTTAGTGGGATAGAGAGAAATAACTAAATAAGTCACGGTGTGTTCATTTACTTTTTTTTTAATAAAAATAATAAATATTAAAAAAACTATTAATTTTTTAGAAAAACTATTTTTTAGGTAACATAAATTTAGATTTTTTTTTTATACTAAACATAAAGTTAGATTTATTTTTAGTCCAAAAACGTAAAGTTAGATTAAAAAGGGTAAGTTTAACTAACACTATTTTATAGCTATCAAATAAAATGATTCAAATAGAATATATTATTAATAGCTATCAAATAAACTAATTAATTTTAAAATAATTCAAACAAAATAATTTATGAAATGTGTTTTTAATAAATTAATTTCGTAAAATATATATATTTTTATTATTAAAAAAATATATTTATAATATTTGGAGAAAAGGTTAAATAAAAAATATTATGATGTTTGAAGAAAAGTTCTCTCTTAAATTTTTTATGTAACAATCTTAAATTGTTCCCTAAACATTTCAGGGGACATTTATCGATAGTTGCCAAATATATATTGTAGAGACGCTTTAAAATCGTTCCCAAAAGTGTTTTAGGGAACATTTGTGAGGTATTGCGAGAAATGCCTTGGCAACACTAAAAAATTGTTGCCTAAACTTTTTTCAGGCAACAATTTACACATGTTGCATAAAAAAGTGTTGCCAAAGGCAATAAATGTTGTAGTGTTAGTGGACATGAAAGGGATGGGTGGAGTAGCTCAATTGGCACTTGTTAGTTGAGTTAAGGAAGATGTTGGTCCATGGTTCAATACCTGTGGACCTGAAAATGAAGGGCCTAAATCAACTATTAGAGATCTTGTAGGATAACAAACTAAAGGAAGACAAAAGGATGATTTTCGAGTCTCGCAATCAAAACGAATCAAAAGGAGTCTCGCAATCAAAACGAATTAAAAGAAACCTTGAGTTGTCAAAGAATCGACTTTTGAAAAAACAACAATCGTGTCAATTATGTGGAGAACTTGGTCATAATCGAAGAAGTTGCAAACTCAAAATAAAAGCCGTTTGTTTTGGTTTTTTTTAAATGATTTTTTTAGTATAACATAATTTTATGTAAACTAAAATTAGACTTAAATGCACTTTAGGTCCCCCTATTTTTAAATTTTTTAAGTTTTAGTCCCACCATTTTAAAATCCGACGTTTGGATCCCTAAACTTTACCTCACTCGGGCTTTAGTTGGTCCCCTTCCAATTTTGCCGACATGTCAATGATGATTGAGATAAAAAAAATTATTTTTAATTATGTGGTATCCCTAAACTTTACTTCACTCGAACTTTAGTTGGTCTCCTTCCTATTTTGCTGACATGTCAATGTTGATTGAGATAAAAAAAATATTTTTAATTATGTGGCATTGGTGACTAAATTAACTTATAAATTAATGAATAATTTTAGTTATGTTTTTTTAAAAGTAATTAGTCAAAATGACATTGAGATAACAAAAATATTTTTAATTATGTGGTATCCCTAAACTTTACCTTAGTTGGTCTCCTTCCTTCCAGTTTTGCTGACATGTCAAAGTTGGTCTCCTTCCTTCCAGTTTTGCTGACATGTCAATGATAATTGAGATAAAAAAAATTATTTTTAATTATGTCACATTGGTGACTGGATTAACTTATAAATTAATTATTTAAAGTAATTAGTCAAAATGACTATATAGTACATGTAGGACCAATCCCTTATAATCCACTTCTTTTAGTCATTTACCTTGTCCATGTTGAGATTATATTCCCAACTATTGAGATATATAAACACTAATGATTTTAACACAAATCAATGTGGGACTTTAATCTGAAAGAAAACCAACATTTATACCTGCAGTTTGGAACCATCCTTAAATTGTTCCAATTTTTTCTCCTGAAATGAACAAAAAAACTTAGTCTTCACCGTACTTGTTCTACTGGAGACTGCTTTAGTGGGATTCATTGAAATTATGATCATCAATGGCAAGAGGTTCGTACATTTATCATCCCATACTCTGTTGATAAACACAGTTGCATTAGTTGTCATCTATGCCATTTTTTAATGACTATAGTGTGTTGATTATTGCCTTTATCTCTAAACCTTGGTAGAAGAAATTCATATGGTGCAGATTGAGGAAATTAAGAAAAATGACATCATTAAATGTTTTACAATCAAAAGAGAAATCTTATTTACAACTTCTGTTCCTATGGAGTCTTCTCAAGTACCAGTTCATGTAAATGAAGTTTTAATTATAAATATCTTTATTTAGTATCTCTAAGTTACTTTAGTACTTTTTAGCATTTTCACCTAATACAAGATAGGAGAGATGATGATCCAACCACAAAATTTCAGGAATTGATGAACTTTCCAAACGACTTTGATGTTCCTCCTGGCCGGTGTGCATGTGTATATAGGTATCACACTGTTAGTTTTATACCCTTGTTTTAACACAAAAGAAGTATCATCAACATAACCAGCTTTATCCATTTCTTCTTCCAACTCCTCTAACTTCTCGTAAATTTCTAAATTCTAATATCAGCAACATAATCATCTTAATTGAATTGTTTAACTTCCCCGCACGACCAAACAAATCAATGATGGTGGAATAATGTTGAGTCTCGACCAGGTTCAATACCATAATCCTTCATCAACTCATAGTAATACTTACCCTTCTCTACCAACTTTGCAAAAAAGCTGGGATTGAGTGTGACTGATGACGTCTTTGATGCTTTAAGCAAAGAAGGTTGAAAAAGTTTAGTCCCACATCGTTTTCACAAAGAAATGTTCAAGTGTTTATATAGTCCAAACAAACATAACTAAATGAGTTTTTGTGGGCCCATGAGATTTTTGACTATATTGGGCCTTTAGTCTTTATCCATGGGGTGAGGACCCTTGCTGAAAACTCCAAAATACCCTTTGACCAGTTTTTCTTTTTAAACCCATATTTTACATTAATCTACAAAATATCAGTATTATAAATACGAAAAATTGTTGTACGGGTAAGTGCTCAGTGTGACCTCCTCTGCCTCCTATATGCCGCCGCACCGGCTGCGTCACTAGCCATCATCTCCACAATGGCAACTGCCTCTGGACCGCCCTGCTCAATGATACCTTAGTCCAATGCATCCTGCCCAAGCATTTGTATCCGCTGACATATTGGCAGGAGATCAGTGGCATGGTCATCCTCGGCCTGCTGGTTCTCCAAGATCTCTTTATGTGCTGGCCTAAGTGGATCTCCAGGAACATCGGGTGTCATCAAAGGATGTGACACCCGATAAAACCATGTCACGTACCCATCTATACATTGCCAGCTCTGAGTGGCCACCATACGCCGATATTCCTCAGGCACCAAATGATGCGCTCAATCCTCAAATATAGCAGTGAGGTCCACTCGGGTAACGGTGTTAAGAGCAACCTCAAACTGAGACCTCAGTATCATCTACACACTTCCAAACTACCTCATGCACCGCTTTGGTAGATACTTGACCATGATGTTGGTCCCAAATGCCAACCATCCAGTATATAATGCGACGCGGTCGAATGGGACAACATTATCGTAATCAGTGAAGGTCGTTCAATGGATGTCATCGTGAACAGTACGGTCGAGGCACACGCGATATGGGACCACCTTGTTATTCCCCCTCTAGAGGATGTATCGTGCGGCCCTGGGCATGGCGTTATCGTACGCAGGATAAATGTCGATTCCTTGGATGCGGTGGAAGTATGATATGATCCAACCTTGAAACACAAATACGAAAATATGAAAGAAAAAATATGAATCATAATTAAATGTGAAATAATTAAAAAGAAACGTACCGTAAGGAGTGTGCAAGAGCCAGTCAACTGTCTAGTCCTCCAGTTGGAGGCTTCATTCAGCTTCTGGTATAGGTATACCAGAATTGCGGCCCCCTAGTTCCACTCATGAATTGTAGTCAGATCAATAAAATACCGGAGATAAGTCATGTCGACGTAGGTTGCACTTTTGTCCACAAAGAGTGCAGTGCCTACTAAGAACACGAACCAAAACAGCAAAGCGCAACCACGACGATACTCAACAAAAAGCCCGTCACCTGCCTCCTCAGACTCCGCTGACGCCACCAAGTTGTTCTCATAAAGCTCTTTCAAGCTGGAGATTCGGATATGCGCCCCATTCGTCGCTCTGCACTCATAATCTGTCATGTTTGGGTCTATACCCAGAAAGTTCACCATTCATTCTATGGTCTCAACCCTTTGTATCCGAGAATGGTCCGGTAACCTCCCTATGATCGGCAGGTAGAGCAGACATGCCACATCGTGTACGGTGATCGTCAACTCCCCAACAGGAAAGTGGAAAGAAGACGTCCCCTTGTGCCACCGTTTGACAAAAGCCCCCTACATGTTGTGGCTGATGGTACTATATTTGTTCATGCATAACCCCCTAAGCCCGCTCCCAGCTACGGCGTCATTAAACCACTGAGCCAGTGGTTTAAACAAATCAAATATTTTCTGCGCATGGTTCACGGATTTTGTGGTCGCTCGTTCTTGTCACTAAAAAAACAAAACAAAAACATTGTTAGTTAGACCGTTAGAAGAAAGTGGAATAAAAACCTAAATGAAAAACGGTTAAATTATAAAGTGTAATTAAAAAAACTACCTCTCCCTCCCAAACACGTCGAGCGACGTGGTCATGGTAGTAAATCAACACAGATGTGTCTGCAGGCCCTCCCGGTAGTTCTCCTCCTCCGCATCATCCTCGTCGTGCTCAGGGTGAACATCGGGTATCTGATCCTCTTCAACTCCCACCTCCTCCTCATCCTCACGGGAAGAAGATGCCTGAGCCAGCCGACTCCTCGATCTAGATGAGGAACCTGTAGGTGCCTCATCCATTTAGACGGGTACTCGTACTTGACCCTGTCCACGTGTCGCTGCTAGTTATGCAGCCCGCTCGCGTCGAGCCGATGTCGCTTGAGTCTCCCTACCCTGTCTAAGTCGTGCCTGGTTTCCTGACATTTTCTAGAAAAAAATTGAAACCGGTAGGACATTGAAACAATTTAGAAAATAAAAAAACAATTCAGATTACATTTCGGAAGTGCATTTTCAAAACTGGTCAGAGGTGATTTCCGAAATGCACTTCCTAAAACACATGTGATCCTCCATTTATGCAAAAACCCAGTTCTTGCCCTAAATGCTTCAAAATCCATTTTTTCCTATCTAAACACACTCATTGACATACAATAACTTAACCTTTAGCATTTTGCTAATTTATAAGTGCCCTAACAATATAAACAACCTAGAAATTAAAATAAGAGAACTTACAATTTGTTGATGATTGGAGTTGATGTTGAATGAGACTTTGAATGCTTGTCAATAGTTGGAATGAGTTGTAGCGCAAGTTTCGTTTGTGTAGTATTTGGAAGAAATGGGTGTTGTGTCGAAAAGTTTGTGTTTTGGGTAGAATAAAAAGAGGGAGAGACTGTTTTGAATTAACAGAAAAACGCATGTGTTTTCGGAGATGCATCTTCAAAAGGGTTATTTCGGAGATGCATCTCCGAAAACACTTTTTTTAAAATAAAAAATGATTTTGGAGATGCATATCCGAAATCACCCTTTTTGATGTCTTCGGAGATGCACTTCCGAAATATAGGTGCATTTATGAAGTTTCGCCACAGGTTGCTAAGAAGGTTGAGAGGTATATAAAGAAATTGTCTTTAAAATTGGTATTTCATAATTTCAAAATGAATTAATAAAAAAACTTAATTAAATAAATAAATTAAAAAATTAATTAATTAAATAATATTAATAAATTAGTTATCCTAGTCATTAATGCCATGTAATTAAAAATAATTTTTTAATCTCAATCATGAATATCACATATGCAAAATTGGAGGGAACCATGAAAATTTCAAGTGAGGTAAAGTTTAGGGATCAGAAAATTGACTTTTAAAATGGAGGGATTAAAACTTTAAATTTGAAAATAGAGGGAGCAAAAGTAAAGGGGAGGTAATATTTTTAATATTTGATTATATATATTTTATTATTTTATTTAAACTTTTTTTTGAATATCAAAATTTTAAAATATTACCTAAATCTGAAGCTATTTCATATAACTTTTCATAAAAATATAACTTTTTTTAAAAAATTGTGATTTCGACTAGATTTTAATCTTCAATAATGTATATTTTTGTTATAGAAGTTTAAATTAGTCTTTTAATTTAAAAACACAAATATAAAAAAAAAACTGGTAATATTTTAAAAAATAATATTGTAAAATCTATTTTTAAAAATATAAAAAAAAAATCTATTTTATTTTTTTAAACCGGAATAAATTAGAGGTAAGAGTTTTTAAAATGTCTTTTTTTTAATGTTTCAGATTACTATTCTTATATATTTATGTAGTTTTTTAAATTTGAATTACAAGTAAGTTTGAATCACGAAAATGAAAAGAATTATACATATAAATTGTTCATCATTAAAGAAACAATGAATTGTATTAATTCAGACTTCTTGCAGTGAAGAGGAATGTTGACATATTGCAACGAAAGCATAGAAACGATAAAAGGATAAATTATTATTATTTAGTGTGCCAAGTAGTTACATCAGTGTGCCATAAATAATAACAAAAGTTGCCGTTGGAACTAACTGAAAGCTAAAAATAGATATGGGCCATTACAAAAGGATCGGGCTTAGTGTATTCGAACATCCCCCTCAAACTAGAATGTATATTTAACAGTCCAAGTTTGGTAATGCAGGAGGAGAAAGGTCCAAGGTGTAGAGATTTTGTAAGAACGTGGGGGACTTGATTTTCAGAGTTGATGGGCATAAGGTGTATGGTTCTGTTTTGGATTTGATCACGGACGAGATGGCAGTCCATCTCGATATGTTTAGTGTGTTCTTGGAATATTGGATTGGTGGCAATGTGAATGGCGTTGCGGTTGTCACAGTATAGTGTGACCGGTGAAGGATGGGGCAGTCTGAAGTTGTGTACGAGATATAGTAGCCATTGAGCTTCGCATGCAGTATTGACTAAGGCTCGGTATTTCGCTTCCAATGATGATCTGGATACCACTGGTTGTTTCTTTGTTTTCCAGCTGATGAGATTGTCTCCGAGGAAGAAACAAAAACCCGTTGTGGACCGCCTAGAGGTAGGACAGACGCCCCAATATGTATCTGAAAATCCCGTTAGCTTGAAATTGGTGTTGCGTCTGAAGTGTAAACCCATGGCTGGGGCATTCTTGAGATAACGAATGATGCGGTATGCAGCTTGAAGGTGTGACTTTGTTGGTGTTGCAAGATGCTGGCTTAATATGCAGACAGAGAAAACAATATCAGGTCGAGAGTGTGTCAGATATAAGAGCTTACCTATGATACTTCTGAAGGTTGATGGGTGTTGATATCACAAGAAGGAAGCATAAAGGGAAAGTAATTTTCACTATTCAATAAATCTGTTACTGTTACATTGAGTTACTATATATATATAGTGTATAAACTAAGTGTACTTGTATGAATAAAACTATACACTAAGTATATTAATACATCACCATGCAGCTGTATGTACACTAAGCTAATACCTCCCCACAAGTTGGAATGTGGATATTGCACAATCCTAACTTGGACAAAAGAGAGGAAAATAAAGGTGAGTGCAGAGGTTTGGTTAGAACATCTGCCAGTTGAGAATTAGAAGGCACAGGAAGCAAATGAATGAGGTTAGACGCTAATTCTGACGTTGAAAGAAATGTTACTTGGAATCTCGAAACTATCGTGCCTCCTCCACTTTTGTGCCAAGATGACGAAACACAGTCATCACTGGAGCCATCTCTGGTGACGCTTTCCGATCAACCTCCGGTACCTCCGTCGCCCTCAAAACCACCTGATCCTTTTTTTGTTCTGAACGATTTCATCATGCCTTCACCATTTCATTCTGAGGTAAACATTTCTTGTGTCTCCAAAAATCCTTTGTTGAATATCTTAGTTAGAAACCCATCTTATACCATCATAAATTCTAAAACCTCAATTGATCCTCAAGTCGTTCATATTCTTGGTCCGGGAAAAAGTGAACTAAATAGATATGCCAACACCCTGTTTCTAGCTTTTGCCCACAAGTTGTTTGTTAAAATAACTCTGACACCCATTTATGGGAACACTGCCCTCATACAAGAATTGGAAACAATTTTGACTGAAAGCTTGCATTACAACATCATTGAATTTAGAATTGCTTGGTCCTTGATTGGTATCTATTTTATCAAGAGATTCAGTCCCTTTAATACATTGCCCCAATACTTGCATCCTTCTCAAAAGCTTGCACTTGCTATTGGACAATCGGGGTCGTCCTTACTATGTCATAGTAATGCAACTATTACACTAGTACAATCACCAGCTACATCTATAGATGCAGAATGTTCAGAGAATGGGAACCTTGTAGATATAGGGATTGAATTGCCTACATCTGTCTTTTCAACTGATATTATAAATACACGTTGTTTTGCAGCCTGTAGCGTTTACGGTTTCAATTCCAACTATTTTACAAGTTCAGCAGAGAAAATTAGTGTCAATGAAAGTGAGAATAATGACATTGATGGATTTGCTGCTAGTTCTTATGCATCAGGATTTGGAGCAATGTAGCTATCTGTCGGCGGCGTATTGCTGTCTGTGCTATCATTTGCTCTTGATGTTGGTCTGGTTCCTTATCTCCTCATGTCCGAAATATTACCTGGCAAGATCAGAACCGAAGCAATGGCGATTTGTTTGGCTGTGCATTGGGTGGTAAACTTCTTTGTCGGTCTATTTTTTTTGCGCTTGCTGGAACAAATGAGGGTACAACTCTTGTACGGTATTTTTGGTGCATTTTGTTTGCTGGTTGTAGTTTTTGAATCCAAGAGAAAAAAGGCTGCTAAGGATTTATGTTATCGCTGCCAAGAATCAAATTTTAGTTTAGACAATTCTTCGAACGAGGAGGAGGACAAGATTTTCCCGATTTTTATCGCTTTGGCTACTAACCAGAATCTTCTTTGGATGAACTTGAAGGCACCCATCATTATTGGTTAAACAGATATGTTAAAAATAAACAATTTTTTGGCATTGATGGAATTCATGGAACTTTTTTGGTTCTTGTTGTAAGCAATTTCGAATGTGGCATTATGTTTCAAAAGTTGAAAGCAAGTCATCTCCCTGATGTGTTGTTTGCAAACTTGCTTCAAAATTCAGTTGTGTGGCCAAAGTGCTTCAAGAAATTTGGGATATATAATCTGAGCATTGGTCTCTATTTATTTCATGAGAATAAAAGGGTTGTGAGAGATATTATGGTTCCTAATAGGTCCATTCCAAATTTGGAACATAATTTCAAACAGCTTCATAGATCTTTGCCGACAAATTTTTTTATGGTCCTTCAATTTACACGTCTATGAGACAGCTAGTAGCAGCCTGAAGTTAGCAATTAACTTTTCTTTTTGGAAGGGATGCTGAGCATGGACTTAATATTATTGAAATAAGCTCTGTAAGTGAGAAACTCCAGCAACCATATGATAAACCCCTTGAGTTCAAGTATGTTATTTTCTTATTTCAAATCATGGAGATGTTTAGAAGGTTGTGTAAGGTATAAGTACAGAATATTTCTTACAACAATTATTTTATAACTTTGAGGACAAGGTTGATTTTAAAGGGGTGAGTAATGATAGAGAGTATAATTATAATTATTAAGTTAATTTATAATTTATAGGGATATTTTTATGTATTGTTATTTAGTGGGCTCTTATTAATAGTTGGGCCTTTTAGTTTACTATCCATTAGAGGGATTATATAATATAGTCTCATTGAGGCATTAGGAATCAATCAATGAAATCAAAAGTTATTTTTATCTCTGTTTTCTAGCCTAGTTTTATTTGTCTTGTAGTTTTAGAATTTTTATTAGCTTTGTTAGGGTTCTTGAATTTCCATCGTAACAGCTATGATCATGTTTCTGGTAATTACAAAGTGGTTGTTCTCTACGACTCCTACAGATGTGATATCAATGAAGACACAACTAAAATAAAGGTTTATAATATGGGAACCAGTTCTTGGAGAAGCTTTCGGAAGTTACCTTTTTCTATTGAATTCGGCTCTCATGAATCTGGAGCATATGTCAGCGGTACAATTAATTGGTTGGCCTATAATAAATCGTCTTTTCCATTTTTTATTGTTTCTTTTGATTTAGGTAAGGATTCTTATCAAAAGATTTTTCCTCCTGAACACGGAGAGATTGATTCAAGGTCGAAATTGGTTGTGTTGAGGAATTGTTTGTCCATAATTTCTTATTATGATGTTTGGATAATGAAGGAGTATGGAATTAAAGAGTTTTGGACTAAATTGTTCAAACTTTCTAACTTGCCAAATCAATGTATGGGTTCTTTCTTGACCAACGCATTATATATTTTTGAAGATGATCAAGTGCTCTTAGTGGAGGAGACATGGAAAAAGGAATTGATGGCTTACAATTTTAAGAATAACACTTTTAAGGTTAATTCATTGTTTCCAACCCTTCCAGAAATCTGCATCGAGAGTAAGATATCACCTTGTTCTTAATCTTATTAATGCTAGATGCACTTGAGCATTTTAACCAGACACAACTTATATGTTAGTTTATGTTTATGTTTTTTATTTTACAATTGTTATGATTAACGGTTTCTGTTATTTTATACTAGGGAAACGTTTTATGTTTAGAGTAATAAATTTGAAATAACATGCTGGCATTTGTTTTTTTATTTTTAACTTGTATAATTCATGTCTCATATTTAATGTGATGTTCTTAATTTGATACTAGTTGCCATACATTCATGATGTCTTCTTTTCTATACCGCATATTTTTGTTATAATGCTTTTTGCTGCAGAGCTTGAATTGCAGTCGACACTGCCTTATTCTCTTTATTATAGGTAATGCAGATTGAAGAAAGATTCTATTGATGCTAGAAACTTGCAGTGGACTTAAAATGGTAATGGAAAAAGTTGATAAAAGTTGTGGCAGTATATTTGCACAATGATGTGTTTTGGATGTTTAATAGTAAGAACCAACATTAAAAAAACAAAAACAAAATATCCTTTTTGTCTCTTATGTTGACTTCGGAGTTCATTTTAGTCCCTTAACTTTAAAAAGTGTCATATTGGTCCCTTAACTCTTCAAAAGGTGTCATATTGGTCCCTTAACTCTTCAAAAGGTGTCATTTTAATCTTTTTTATCATATTAGCGACGGAAATAGTGACGAATTTTTCAGTTTTTCCGTCGCTAATGTGACAAAAAGGACTTAAATGACACCTTTTGAAGAGTTAAGAGACCAATATGACACTTTTTGAAGTTAAGAGACCAAAATGAACCCCGAGGATAACATAGGGAACTAAAAAGAGTATTTTATTTAAAAAAAATATAAGAACATTCTTTTTTTTACCACTCTTAAACACTTACTTTTTTTTATTAAAGTAATTCAAGTGGTAGCAGGAATTGCTATGAATATGTACTTAACCCCTAGGTACATGGTTCGATTCCTGCGGGAGGCAAAAACAATATTTCCTGGGCAGCCGATAAGCGGACCTAGGGGGGATTATTGATTAAGCTGGTGACATGCTTGGTAGGCCAGAAGCCCTGCGGGGTAAGCGGAAATCCAGGGTGTTACAGTATGGTTGAGCTACTATAGGTTTTTGTTGGATGTCATGCTCGATGTCATGACATCAGTATCTGAACGTAGTAGCTGTTATATTTTAGCTGTTATGTTTCCCTATTTATCTCAGGCTACAATTTAGGAAACTGTATATTTTGTGCGGTATGATTCGCGCTAAAATATCTCGTACTACAGCATATGAGTACACCTTGATGATGTGGAAATTAGGTTAACTGAGTTAACCCTAATTTATGTTTGGATGGCCCAAGGCTCAAGTGCTGCCTATAAGAAGACTATTAATCCTACTTTCAGAGGTAGAGTTTTTGGGGTGAAGATTATTGTGTTTTTTGTGTATTCATGTTTGTCTTAGTGTTTACTTGTAATCCAAGCAATTATCACGTTGATGATTGTATTGGAGTAGGGTGTTTTTGAGTTGTAATTGTTTTTTTCACTCTAAGCTTTTAAGCATGAGTGTTGTGTCTCTTGATTGAAGCTTTGAAGCTAGATCAAGATTTGTTTGAAGTGTGTCTTCACTCCATCTCTATTGTTTTATGTTAGTTATCACTGCTGTGATTGAGGGGGAGTGAGTAGGAACTCAGGTCTAGTACTAGATTGAAATTGCATTGGGTAGGTCTTAAGTGAAGAGTTGTAAACGGGGGAGTTTAGCTCTGAATTAATACTGTCTATAGTGGATTTCCTCCCTGGCTTGGTAGCCCCTAGAGTAGGTGTTGTTGTACACTGAACTGGGTAAACAATCATCTGTGTTCTTTACTGTTTTTGTTTACTTTCTGCATAAATTTTATAATCAGTTATGAAGTGGATGTCATAACATCTGACACAATATCGATCGTGTGTTGGTAGAATTTTCAATTGGCATAAGAGCAGGCACCCTGCTTGTTTATTTCTGAAATTCTAGTATGACAGACTCAGGATGTCATTCACGATATCAAGACATCTGATCTGTTATTAACTTAGCAAAGCCAGAACAGAAAGATCCCCAATTTTTAATTTCCCCTAAGAAGGAGTCCATGAATGCTGGGATCATGTATGTTCTTTCAACATAACCAGATTGTAATCTTTATTGGTTTTGTAAAAGGTACAGCTATCAAACCTGAACCTGATGTTATACGCGATGTTACAACATCCATGACTGATGTAATACGGTGAACTGACTTTTTATCGAAATGTCGCGGATAGCAAGAGTCGCCACCGACTTTTATTTTATCCAATTGGAAAGGCAAAAAGAATAGGAAAGACCGTTGAAATATTTTGAGTTCGGGGGGTAAGTTATACAAAGGGAAGGTGTAAGGCACCCTTTGCATTCACAGTTATCCATGGGCTCTTAATTGCTTAGCTCACTTCGTTTGAATTGTTTGTTTGAAAAGATTTGAAGTGTCGTGTGTGAATAGTAAAAAAGCTTCGTTAAGGACTTTAGCTTGTAAATAAGCGTAGCCTTGTTTGAAAGTATTTGAAAGGAGATGTGAAAAGTATTTAATTTTTGAATTGATTGTGAGCAAGCAATTAAGAACTACCTACCCTAAGTTTGTCTTTCGTGTTCTTTAAGTCTTTCGGGCGAAAGGGTCTATCCATACCATGAGAGGGCAGGAAGTCTTTCAATTGGATGTGCGGGTCATCGAAAAAATATCGCTCGCCATAAAACTGTCCTCACCATGAAGAGGTAAGTAGTCTTTAGGGAAGAATAAAATAGTCATTAAGGCAACAGTAAAGATACCTTAGCAATCGAAGGGACTTTCACCATTTAATCGAGGGACGAGATCATATTTATCGTAGGCAACTCGAAAGGGACTATGATCTTTTATTCCGAGGGACTATGATGATTTGAATTTGTAGGCAACATATGTTAAGGTATCCCTACATTCGAGGGACTTGACTATTTTGATCGAGATTGAAGGCAACAAGCAACAAGAGAGGTTACCCTAAAGGTGTGTGGGTGCAACAATCATGTGGTTCAATCAGTTATTTATCTTATAATTAGTTATCTGATTCTTTTAAAGGCTTACACTCCCTAAGATTACTAACCACGCAGTTAAAATCATACAGAAATTAAAGACAGGAAAATAAAAATCCTACGCTATTACAATAAACACCTGCGGGGATGGGGGAATTAAAACAGAAAATAAAAAAAACGATAAATAATTAATTCAATTTTTCTTGAGCCTTGATCTTCTTCGAATTCTTGATTCTTGATTGACCCTGAAAATTGCAATGAAAATAATAGGGCTAAGTGTATGAATGATTCATTGACTATTTGAAATAATCCTATTTTATATTTTATAAGGCAAAATAAAATAAAAATGCTATTTAAACAAAGAAATTAGAAAACTTAGCTTTTCGGTAGGGCGAGGCGCGTGGCTGAAGAATCTTGATTAATCCTGAAAAAATGAAGAAGAGGAAGGGAAAGAATTGGGCGCGAAAATAAAAGCAAGGAGAATGAAAAGGCAAATAGAATATAGTAAAAAAACATGGTAAAACCTTATGGCTAAAAAACCTAGACAAATCCCAAAGATTAAAACCCTTTAGGATTAAAACCTAAGGATAGAAAAACACTTAGAAAGGGGGGGTTTGAATAAGTGTAGTTTAAAAACTTGGATGATAAAAATAAATTGCACAGTTATTTTTATCTTGGTTCGTTGTTAACTAAACTACTCCAGTCCACCCCCACGGAGTGATTTACCTCACCTGAGGATTTAATCCACTAATCGCACGGATTACAATGGTTTTCCACTTAGTCCGCAACTAAGTCTTCTAGACTATTCTGATCACAACTTGATCACTCCAGGAACAACTGCTTAGATACCCTCTAAGACTTTCTAGAGTTTCCTGATCAACACGATCACTCTAGTTACAACTGCTTAGATAACCTCTAAGACTTCCTAGAGTATTCTGATCAACACGATCACTCTAGTTCCTTACAACTTAATGTAATCAATTCTAAGAGTATTACAAATGCTTCTGAAAAGCTATAATCACAACTGTGATATTTCTCTTAACATTTAAGCTTAATCTTACTAATATATTACAACAGCAATGTAGTGAGCTTTGATGAAGATGAAGTTTCTGAGCTTTGAATTGAACAGCGTTTCAGCAAGTCTCTTTGAATAATTTCGTTCAGAATTGGTAACCTTGCTTCTCATCAGAACTTCATACTTATAGGCGTTTGAGAAGATGACCGTTGGGTGCATTTAATGCTTTGCGTGTTCCGTACAGCATTGCATTTAATGTTTCACGCTTTTGTCAACTACCTCGAGCCTTGTTCACGCTGTGTCTACTGACGTTGCCTTTAATAGCTTCAACGTTCCTTTTGTCAGTCAGCGTAGCCTGCCACTTGTACTTTCTTCTGATCTGATGTTTGAATATAATATTTGAATATCATCAGAGTCAAACAGCTTGGTGCAAAGCATCTTCTTGTCTTCTGACCTTGAAGTGCTTCTGAGCGTGATACCACGAGAACTTCAGTGCTTCTTGTTAGATGCTGGCCTTAGGATCTAGAGGGGGGGTGAATAGATCTTACACAGTTTTGCAGAATTAATTAAACTTTAAGCGGAAGTGATTCTGAATCGACTCGCGTCTATTCCGAACCACTATTGAAACGATTGTATGTGTGTTAAAACCACTAACCAGATTGAGATAAACGATAAGAGAATACACTATAGAATCAATACGTCGCTCTATTGAAAATCAATTAACTTCTTATATGATAAACTACGTTTGCAATGCAGTAATGGTGAAAGAAGCAAAAACACAAACACTTGGTGATAATGATCAAATTGATGGTGGTTCAATGTGTGATGGATTGTGATGTTTATATAAGTCCTTAATTCACAATCTTAACACTCGAATCGTTGATCAATTTGCTATTATAACCAAATATGAACAGAATGTAAATGAAAAGGTAAAAGCGACAAGAACACGATATTTGTTTAGGCAGTTCGTCGATCGTCCTCGCTACGACTACGTCTGCCCCCAATTCCAAACTGAAATTGGGAAATCTTCCATTAATGTTGAAAGTAGTATATACAAAGAAGATAACAAAGCGATAAACCATAAACCAATTATGTCGATCCTTTGAATCTTCTTCCCCCTTAATCTTGAGTCAGATCAAGGTTATCCAAGAGCTTCACTCGATCCCTTTTCTGCAGTGTCTTGAATTGCCTTGAACCCTTGTTCTTCAATCTTCACACTCAGATGGATCCTCGATGAAACCTCTTGATAAAAACCCCCAAGAAACACCTATCTTGGAGGACAAAACCCACAGATTTTATTCACCAAAAACCCCACAAATCTTCACCCACTAGGAATCTTCAATTCCGTTCCATGGACGTTATCGAACTCGATCACTAACCCTCAACGCAAGAATGATTATGTGTAATTGTGTTGGAGATGACGAAGAACGAAGATGAGAAGCCTTTGTGTATCTTTCATTCGTTGGTGTTGCTGAATAATTAACATGGAATGATATATATATAGTTGCTGGTATGTTGGAGCAGAGAAAACACATAATTTGGGAAGTTTTCAGCAATTAGGTTGACCTACTTTAGTGCTTAGGTCGACCTAACAGAAGCAGAGTTGAAGTTGTCCCAGTTAGGTTGACCTGTTAGGTTGGCCTAAAATCTGTTAGGTTGACCTGCTGAAGGTTTAGGTCGACCTAAAGTTAGTTAGGTTGACCTGTTGAAGGTTTAGGTCGACCTAAAGTCAGTTGTTTCCAGTTAGGTCGACCTGTTGAAGGTTTAGGTCGACCTAAAGTCAGTTGAAATGCATTTTTGTGACTTTTCTTCAGTTTAGGTCGACCTAGGAGTGTGGGTAGGTCGACCTAACAGTGACATGTGTAAATCCCTTCAGTTTAGGTCGACCTGGGAGTGTGGGTAGGTCGACCTAACAGTGACCTTGTCAGTTTTGCTGAGTTTGCTCTGGTTTTGAGTCGACCTAGGGCTTTGCTTGGTCGACCTAACAGATGCAATACCATTTTCTGAGTGATTTGAGCTTCATAATCTTCCATTGTCTTGAGTCATTCATTTATGCTTTTGTATTTGGTTGCTTGTGATGTTTGCCATGAATCAAAAACTCATTTGTGAGTGTATGCTTGTTCTTACAAACTCCCCCTTTTTGATGATGGCAAACATTTGATTAAATGACAAAAGCTCCCCCGGTCTTGTATGCGTAAGCTCCCCCGTACTAAGCTCCCCCGTACTCTCAACTCATCTCCCCCTTTGACAACATCAAAAGAAACCAGGAGAATAGTAGAAGAGAATAACAAAATAATCTAAACAAAACAATGTCTTACATAACACAATATTAAAGAAATAGAGCATAATATCCAAACATATTTAAAGGTACAAACCAAGCTTAAGTTCAAGTAATAAAAGACATAATAACATGACAGAAATGAGATTCAATGCAATGAAACGAACTAATGCAATGCTCGCTAACGTTTGCCCAAACATGTTAGATGTATGCTTATTCTACTATTTTTATGTCCAAACATGATATGTTATGAGTAATGATGAACAACATATACATGTAAATGAGATAGGTGGAGAAGCATATAAGAAGTCACTATAAACATGTTAATTGATAGCATATTATAGCATCAATGATATTTTTGGAAGTGAACAACAAACATGTTACCACTTTCTCAATTATAGGTATCTCGTCATCATTTCGTAGAATGAAGTATATTCCTCTAGTCAATGTGGAATGATACTTGATGTGATGATGAACTACCTTCATACTGAGAGAGATTTTATCTTGAGCATAATCAATATATATATATATATATATATATATATATATATATAAAGTAAAGGAATAAAATTAAGAAAACAAACGCATTTAGCTCAAATTAGAGATATCTAATATCCCTAATTCCCAATGAATGTTGAAGAACTGCTCCGTTGCAAGAGGTTTGGTGAAGATGTCAGCTAGTTGCTTCTTGCTCTTCAAGTTTATGGTACTTGTGTTGTCGCACATGATAGGTATACGATCAAGCTTAATACCAAAGTCAAGAAGTTGTTGCTTGAGCCATAATATCTGCACACAGCAGCTTCCGGCAACTACATATTCTGCCTCAGCAGTAGATAATGCAACCGATACTTATTTCTTGCTATGCCAACTTATCAATGAATTTGAGAATAGATGACATGTTCACTGGTGCTCTTTCTATCGGATTTGCAGCCAGCAAAATCTGAGTCGGAGAATCCTACCAAATAACACTCATTTCCCTTCGGATACCATACGCCATATGTAGGAGTTCGACGTAGATATCGCAGAATTCTTTTGACAGCTTTTAAGTGAGATTCCTTTGGACAAGATTGATATTTTTCTCATCTTTGTCTAGGTTAGTATTTGTTGCCATAGGTGTGTCAATCTCCTTCGCTTCACTCATTCCAAGTCTTTTGAGCAGCTCCATGAGACTCATCTCAAATTCACTCTTCCTATTGATTGTAACCTTGAGCAACTAATCTAGCTTTATTTCTAGTGATAACTCCGTTTTTCATTAAGTTTGTTACGAAAAACCCATCTAGTACCGATTACTTGATGATCTCCCGAATGAGAG
This sequence comes from Vicia villosa, assembly GCF_029867415.1. Classification (NCBI taxonomy): domain Eukaryota; kingdom Viridiplantae; phylum Streptophyta; class Magnoliopsida; order Fabales; family Fabaceae; genus Vicia; species Vicia villosa. Next base: position 215,851 of record NW_026705665.1, on the reverse strand, counting down.
ACAAAGTCCCAAACATCATTCCGTTTAAATTGGTTTAATTCTTCTTGCATGGCCATTAGCCAATGCTCATCAAGTAATGCGTCCTTCACGTTTTTCGGTTCAACTTGTGAAACAAAAGCAAAATGATGACAAAAGTTACTTATCTTGGAGCGTGTTGTCACACCCTTTGAGATGTCCCCTATTATGTTGTCGATTGGATGATCTTTTACATTTGTCCAGGCCTTAGGAAGTTCTTCATTGTTTGAGATACTTTCTTTTTCAACACTATCATGAGACTCATCTTTCTCTTTCTTAGCATCTTCCTTTGCAACACTTTCACTTTCGTCTTCCTTATCTTTGACAATTTCTTCAGTGGATGGGCTTGCACTATCAAAAGATATACCTTTCTCGACACATTTTGCATAAGATTCATCAAAAAGAACACATGAACTGACTCTTCAACAATAAGTAGTAACTGAATTGATAGAACCTATATGCCTATATGCCTTACTAGATTGAGAGTAAAAAAAATATGCCTTCTTCCAAGTTTTAGCATATAAATGTGGTTTACCCATGTGCCATTAAACATGATCTCTCTTTTCTTAATATGTTCTATTGTGCAGCCAAAATTTGTAAAAGTTACTTTGAAGTCTTTGTCGCACAATTGACTAATACTTAGGAGATTATGTTTAAGACCTTATACTTAGTAACACATCAGTTATAGTTGTGGTAGACGGGTTACCTACACTTCTTTTACCAAGTATAGCTCCCCGATTGTTGTCTCCATAGGTGACATACCCCTTTTTCTTTGCGTGGAACTTTAACAAAGAGTGAGATGTCTCCCGTCATGTGTCTTGAACATCCGCTATCAAGGAACCACAACCTTTCGGCAATGTCAAGACACTTTTCCTGCAAAATTAATTTATAGTGGAAGGTCCCCAATCTTCATTGGGTTCTGGGTGGTGAGTACATAAACTGTTGCATTTAGGCAACCATTGAAATACTCCTTTAGGAACTAAAATCCTCCTAAATTTGCATTTTTCAATGGTATGTCCCTTTTTGCAACAATAGTGACAGGTAATATGATGAGAATATGCTGTTTTGCTAGTTGATACTTTTGGTACAAAAGTGTATTTACTATATAAAGGAGTATACGATCTCTTGAACTTATTTGGATCAACCGCAAACGTCATTTTTGGTTGTAGAGCCTTATCTAATTTGGCCTTTAGGTCTCTCACTTCTTTTTGCCAAATATGACATGTCTCACAACCAAACCATGATGTAGGATCTTCCTCAATTTTATCCTTTTGAATATCTAGCATAGATTGTTTCAAAGCTTCCATGTCCTTTTCGGTCTTCTCAACTTTTGATTCAAGATATGAAAAAAATTTCTTATTTGAGGCCAAGAGTTTAAAAGCTTCAATTGCATCTCTATGTAGTTCTTCAAAGGCTAATTTTAATTGAGCATGAGATACCTTATCTACAAGTTCAGGTTTAAGATGACTTACACGTTTCTTTTTCTTGTGTTGATGAGCCGTAAGACATAAGTTTGTCAATTCTTCTTCATCGCTTGATGAGTCTTCACTAGATGAATCACTTTCCCATGCTATGTAGGCTCTTCTAGATTTGTTGTGACCTTTGCTTTGGTTCTTCTCTTTCTCCTTCTCAAGGTATGGACAATTCGGTTTGTAGTGACCGACTTTGCCACAATTGAAGCAAGGACCTTTGATTTTTCCTTTGTTATTGTCATCTTGTTTGAACTTGTTTGATTGCTTTCTATAGTTGATCAACCCTTTGTCAGAATGTTTTGCTCCATTTTTCTTTAGGTATTTGTGGTATCTTCGCACAAACAGTTCCATTTCCACATCATCGGAGTCTTCATCATCACTTGTATCACTATCCTCTAGCTCTTGTCTTGAGGTCTTGGAGCTTGAAGCTTTTAGAGCTATTGACTTCTTCTCTACCTCTTTCTCCATGTTCTTCTCTTTCTTTGCCCTTTTCTCATGCATGTCAAGGCATTTAAGATGTTGTTCATGTTCTTCTAGTTTACCAAAGAGAGTGGTGATGTCTAAGGTGTTTAGATCATTTGCTTCCTTTATTGCTGTAACCTTGGGTTGCCATTCCCTGTTCAAACATCTTAAGATTTTGTTAGTAGCAACTGCATTGGAAACAGGTCTATCAAGAGAATTTAAACGATTTTTCAAGTGAACGAATCTCTTCTGCATGTTTTCGATGGATTCACCATCTTCCATGTGGAAGAGTTCGAATTCTTGAGTTAGCGTATTGATTCTAGCTAGTTTGACATCATCCGTTCCCTCTTGGGCAACTTGCAATGTGTCCCGCATAGCTTTAGCGGATCTACAATGGGAAACGCGATAGTATTCATCCACTCCTAGAGCTGAGATTAGAATGTTTCTCGCTTTCCAATCGTATCCATATCTCTTTTCATCTTCGGCATCCCAAGTATTTCCTGGTTTTGGAACAACTGCACCAGCTGCATTTATCATGGTGATTTGAAAGGGACCATTGACAATAGCTGTCCAGATGTTCCTATCAATTGCATTGATGTGGACACACATACAATCCTTCCAATAGCCATAGTTTTTACCGTTGAAAACTGGAGCTATATTGTAAGCCCCTTTAGGTCCGGAAGCCATCTTTCCAATAAGTGTTTCACGTAGCTCGGAATAAACCAGAGCTCTTGATGCCACTTGTTAGACGCTGGCCTTAGGATCTAGAGGGGGGGGTGAATAGATCTTACACAGTTTTGCAGAATTAATTGAACTTTAAGCGGAAGTGATTTTGAATCGACTCGCGTCTATTCCGAACCACTATTGAAATGATTGTATGTGTGTTAAAACCACTAACCAGATTGAGATAAACGATAAGAGAATACACTATAGAATCAATACGTCGCTCTATTGAAAATCAATTAACTTCTTATATGATAAACTACGTTTGCAATGCAGTAATGGTGAAAGAAGCAAAAACACAAACACTTGGTGATAATGATCAAATTGATGGTGGTTCAATGTGTGATGGATTGTGATGTTTATATAAGTCCTTAATTCACAATCTTAACACTCGAATCGTTGATCAATTTGCTATTATAACTAAATATGAACAGAATGTAAATGAAAAGGTAAAAGCGACAAGAACACGATATTTGTTTAGGCAGTTCGTCGATCGTCCTCGCTACGACTACGTCTGCCCCCAATTCCAAACTGAAATTGGGAAATCTTTCATTAATGTTGAAAGTAGTATATACAAAGAAGATAACAAAGCGATAAACCATAAACCAATTATGTCGATCCTTTGAATCTTCTTCCCCCTTAATCTTGAGTCAGATCAAGGTTATCCAAGAGCTTCACTCGATCCCTTTTCTGCAGTGTCTTGAATTGCCTTGAACCCTTGTTCTTCAATCTTCACACTCAGATGGATCCTCGATGAAACCTCTTGATAAAAACCCCCAAGAAACACCTATCTTGGAGGATAAAACCCGCAGATTTTATTCACCAAAAACCCCACAAATCTTCACCCACTAGGAATCTTCAATTCCGTTCCATGGACGTTATCGAACTCGATCACTAACCCTCAACGCAAGAATGATTATGTGTAATTGTGTTGGAGATGACGAAGAACGAAGATGAGAAGCCTTTGTGTATCTTTCATTCGTTGGTGTTGCTGAATAATTAACATGGAATGATATATATATAGTTGCTGGTATGTTGGAGCAGAGAAAACACATAATTTGGGAAGTTTTCAGCAATTAGGTTGACCTACTTTAGTGCTTAGGTCGACCTAACAGAAGCAGAGTTGAAGTTGTCCCAGTTAGGTTGACCTGTTAGGTTGGCCTAAAATCTGTTAGGTTGACCTGCTGAAGGTTTAGGTCGACCTAAAGTCAGTTAGGTTGACCTGTTGAAGGTTTAGGTCGACCTAAAGTCAGTTGTTTCCAGTTAGGTCAACCTGTTGAAGGTTTAGGTCGACCTAAAGTCAGTTGAAATGCATTTTTGTGACTTTTCTTCAGTTTAGGTCGACCTAGGAGTGTGGGTAGGTCGACCTAACAGTGACATGTGTAAATCCCTTCAGTTTAGGTCGACCTGGGAGTGTGGGTAGGTCGACCTAACAGTGACCTTGTCAGTTTTGCTGAGTTTGCTCTGGTTTTGAGTCGACCTAGGGCTTTGCTTGGTCGACCTAACAGATGCAATACCATTTTCTGAGTGATTTGAGCTTCATAATCTTCCATTGTCTTGAGTCATTCATTTATGCTTTTGTATTTGGTTGCTTGTGATGTTTGCCATGAATCAAAAACTCATTTGTGAGTGTATGCTTGTTCTTACACTTCTACTTCTGATCTCAAGTTCTTCTGATGCTTCCATAGACCCATGTTCTGATTCTGCCTTGACCATCTTCTGATGTCTTGCCAGACCATGTTCTGATGTTGCATGCTGAACCTTCTGAGACAAAGCTTCTGAGCACTGATTTGTGCATACTCTTTATATATTTCCTGAAAGGGAAATTGCAATGTATTAGAGTACCACATTATCTCACACAAAATTTATATCCTTGTTATCATCAAAACTAAGAATATTGATCAGAACAAATCTTGTTCTAACAATCTCCCCCTTTTTGATGATGACAAAAACATATATAAATGATATGAATTTGCGATCAGAAAGAGCAGACGGCTAAAGACAAATTACACAGCTATAGCATAAGCATGTGAGTATGTCTCCCCCTGAGATTAACAATCTCCCCCTGAGATGAATAATCTCCCCCTGAAATAAATACTCGAAGAACTTTAATAATAAAAGACTTCCCTGATTATTTCGGTAGAGACGGTCACATAAGCTTCTGTCTTTTGATAATTCATAGCTTCTGACTTCTGCTTCCATTGGACAGCTTCAGATCTTGAATTTCTTTAGATCCCTAGAACACTCACAGCTTCTGATTCCTGCTTCCATTTAGGAAAGCTTCAGAACTTGAATTTCTTTGATCTTCAGAACATTCACAGCTTCTAATTCCTGCTTCCATTTAGGACAGCTTCAGAACTTGAATTTCTTTGATCTTCAGAACATTAACAGCTTCTGATTCATGCTTCCGTTTAGGACAGCTTCAGAACTTGAGTTTTCTGGATCTTTAGAACACTCACAGCTTCTGATTTCTGCTTCCCTCGGATAGCTTCAGAGCTTGAATTTCTTCTTACATCACTTCATGCTAGATTGTATCAGAACATTGTTGAATGTACCAGAGCATCATCAGAGCATCTCTACATCCTGAAATGTTACAGAACAACACTAAACGACAAAAGTCAGCATGAATGAGTTAGAACATAAAATGTGTATCAGAACACAAAATTATGTATCAGAACCATATAAGCCATATAGAATATATCAGATCCAATAGACAATGTATCAGAGCAAATAGACAATGATTTGGATCATATTCTATTATCAGAATTTCTGATCATTCTTCCTTCTTGCTTCTGATTCTGAAGCTTTCTAGCACTCAGCTTGCTTCAAGAATCCAAGAGCTATTTCTGATCATTCTTCCTTCTTGCTTCTTATGTTGATCTTGAATCTTTGATTCCTACAACAACACAACTTAAAAACATAGAACTTTGCAAGTTCTGTTAGTAAATGTGGAGCCTTTTTACTCCGTAAACTAATAGTATTAATCAGATCATTTATCATATATTTTCTCTCCCTTTTTGTCATAACATCAAAAAAGCATAAAAGATTCAGATGTAAAGCAAGAGACAAAAGGAAAGAAACATAAATAACTTTTCATTGATTTCAACAAGAAGGAGTACAAAAGGTGTATGCAGAAAAAAAAGATGCAACAAGGAAAGACAACTGCAAAGACTTAAAGCCTAAGACTCTATCCTACGCAAAGACTGCGAAAACAACTTAAGAACCCTCTGGTCTTCAGTTTGTTCAGCCATGAAAGCTTGTAAACTCTCCATGCCTGTCCAGACTAGAACCTCCACTGTAGGAGAGATCCAAGAGACCAAAGAGGAAGTGAGGGACAGTTCACAGACAGGGAGCTAATGTTGCAAACGGGCTCCAGTGACTAAAGAAGGTCTTCTTCCTTTGGATAAATGTTGATAACAGCATTGAAGAAGAGATCTGTCTTGAAAGAGACTTGGAGAGCCATCCCAAGATAAGCTTCACATCATGTAACTGATTAACCCTTCCATCCGTTCTCATTGAGTTGAAAGGATTCATGAAGAACGCTAGGTTGAAGATGAATGAACTAGGGTTTATGCCAAAGAAAAGCTTTGTTGGACAAGAGAGAGAAAGAAAGAGAAAGAGAGCCAATACTCATTGAAAAGAATGCAACGAAATGAAGAAATAAATAGAGGGAAAAAGAAGAGTGAAACGTTCGAGGAATATAAAAAGAAAAGAAGGACAATAAAAGAAATGATGAATGGCAATTAATGTTACGTGACGAAGGAGAGATAATAATGACAAAGGACGAGATTTGCACAGTTACCTAAGTAGACGTCCCCTCAACTGCACGCACGCTTGTCCAGAAATAGTGAACACGTGTTTACCATCTGGATAGCCAGTTACAACTGTTTTGCTTTTAAAGAGATTCTGAATCAACTTAGACAATGAAACGTTAGTAATAACTGAATCACAATTTCTAATTGATTTCAATCAGAACTTCTTATAAAAAGATAATCCAATTTTATTTCAGAAGATACTCATACATAAGATCTTCTCATCTTTTCATTCTGGGCATAAATCCATACTGATATTCTTCAGAATGAACTTAAACCTATCTTCAGCAAGGGGTTTTGTAAAGATATCAGCCCATTGATGGTCTGTATCCACAAAGTTTAAAGATATAACACCCTTCTGAACATAGTCCCTTATGAAATGATGTTTAATCTCAATATGTTTAGCTTTTGAATGTAAAATAGGATTCTTAGATAAACATATAGCAGAAGTATTATCACAGAAGATAGGAATGTTACTCTCATATATCTGATAATCTTCTAGCTGACTTCTCATCCAGAGCATTTGTGTGCTACAACCAGCAGCAGCAACATATTCTGCTTCTGTTGTTGAGAGGGCAATTGTAGCTTGCTTCTTGCTGTACCATGAGATCAGATGACTTCCAAGAAATTGACAACTTCCAGAAGTACTTCTCCTTTCAATTCTATCTCCAGCATAGTCAGCATCACAGAATCCTACTAAGTTGTAATCTTTGGATCTTCTGTAAACTAAACCAACATTAGTAGTACCTTTCAGATACCTCAGAATTCTCTTAACCGCAGTTAAATGAGATTCTCTCGGATCTGATTGGAATCGAGCACAGAAGCAAACACTGAATAGAATGTCAGGTCTAGAAGCAGTTAGATATAGAAGAGATCCAATCATACCTCTGTACAACTTCTGATCTACCTTCTTACTCACCTCATCCTTACCTAGGACACATGTTGGATGCATAGGAGTTTTGGCTTCTTTGCTTTCAGAAAGATTAAACTTCTTCAGAAGTTCTTTCACATACTTCGTTTGATGAACATAAGTTCCATCAGAAGTTTGATTGATTTGAATCCCAAGGAAATACTTGAGTTCTCCCATCATGCTCATTTCAAATTCAGCCTGCATAGACTCAGCAAACTCCTTTCCAAGTGTAGCATTAGATGTTCCAAAGATAATATCATCAACATATATTTGACAAATTAAAATATCCTTTTTAAAGGTTTTACAAAAGAGAGTAGTGTCCACTTTTCCTCTAGTGAAACCATTTTCCAGTAGGAAGGAACTTAAACGTTCATACCAAGCTCTCGGAGCTTGCTTCAATCCGTATAGTGATTTCTTTAATTTAAAAACATGATTTGGAGACTTAGAGTCTTCAAAACCAGGAGGTTGATGGACATAAACTTCTTCATCTATATAACCATTTAAGAAGGCACTCTTAACATCCATCTGATAAAGAGTGATGTTGTGTTGAGTGGCAAAAGAAATTAATAGACGAATAGATTCTAACCTGGCCACTGGTGCAAAGGTTTCTGTGTAGTCAATCCCTTCTTGCTGACTATAACCTTGAGCAACCAGTCTGGCTTTGTTTCTTACCACTTCTCCCTTCTCACTTAGCTTGTTTCTGAACACCCACTTAGTGCCAATGATGTTAAATCCTTTTGGTCTAGGAACCAAGTCCCATACGTCATTCCTTGTAAACTGATTTAGTTCTTCTTGCATGGAAATTATCCAGTCTGGATCTTCTAGAGCTTGATCAACAGAAGTTGGCTCAATCAAAGAAACAAGACCTAATTGACATTCTGCATTGTTCTTAAGGAATGCCCTTGTTCTGATGGGATCATCTTTCTTTCCAAGGATCACATCTTCTGAATGAGCTGAGGCAAGTCTAGGTGATCTTCTGATAGTTGGTTCTTCAGAAATCCTAAGATTCTCTAAAGAGGCAGCAACTTGATCTTCTGATCCATTGCTTCTGAGACTGCCAGCTTCTGCAGCATTGCTTGGTTCTGCTGCTTCTGATATATCAATATCAAAATCTGCAAAATTCTCAAACTGCTTTGGTTTTTCAAGACCAAGCTTATCATCAAACCTGATATTGATTGGTTCTTCTACAACCAATGTTTCAGTATTGTATACTCTGTAGCCTTTAGAGCGTTCAGAATATCCAAGAAGGAAACACTTTTGTGCTTTAGAATCAAACTTACCAAGATGATCTTTAGTATTCAGAATAAAGCATACACATCCAAAAGGATGGAAATATGAAATGTTGGGCTTTCTCTTCTTCCACAATTCATAAGGAGTCTTATTTAGAATAGGTCTGATAGAGATTCTATTCTGAATATAGCATGCAGTGTTAATTGCTTCTGCCCATAAATGCTTAGCCATATTGGTTTCATTGATCATGGTTCTGGCCATTTCTCGTAGAGTCCTATTCCTTCGCTCTACAACTCCATTTTGCTGTGGAGTTCTAGGGCAAGAGAAATCATGGGCAATACCATTTTCTTTGAAGAACTCCTCAAAGAATCTGTTCTCAAATTCGCCACCATGATCACTTCTGACCTTTATGATTTTACACTCTTTCTCAGATTGAATCTGAGTGCAGAATTCAAAGAACACTGAATGAGACTCATCCTTGTGTTTTAAGAACTTTACCCATGTCCAGCGGCTATAATCATCAACGATGACTAATCCATATTTCTTCCCTCTGACAGATGCTGTTTTGACAGGGCCAAACAAATCAATGTGCAAGAGTTCTAACGGCCTTGAGGAAGAAACAACATTTTTAGACTTGAATGCAGGTCTGGAGAACTTGCCCTTCTGACATGCTTCACAAAGAGCATCTGATTTGAATTTTAGATTGGGGAGTCCTCTGACCAGAATTAGTTTGTTAATCTGAGAAATCTTTCTCAAACTAGCATGTCCTAATCTTCTGTGCCAGACCCATTGCTCTTCAGAAACAGACATAAGACAAGTCACCTTCTGATTCTTAAGATCTTGAAGATCTGTCTTATAAACATTGTTCTTTCTCTTGCCTGTAAATAGGATTGAGCCATCCTTCTGACTTACAGCCTTGCAAGACTTTTGATCAAAGATTATGTCATAACCATTGTCACTTAATTGACTTATGGACAATAAGTTATGCGTTAATCCTTCTACAAGAAGTACATTAGTTATGGAAGGAGAGTTACCAAATTTTATAGTTCCAGAGCCAATGATTTTGCCCTTCTGATCTCCTCCAAACTTGACTTCTCCACCTGGTTTAAGCACCAGGTCTTGGAACGTAGACCTTCTTCCCGTCATGTGTCGCGAGCACCCAGAGTCCAGGTACCATGACATTTTGCTGTTTGTCCTCTTTTCCGCCAAGGATATCTGCAACAGAAATTATCTTCTCCTTAGGTACCCACAATTTCTTGGGTCCTTTCTTGTCAGTTCTCCTCAAGTTCTGATTGAACTTGGGTTTAGCAAAATATTTAACAGGAGGAACAGTATGATACTTCTTATTCTGAGTTCCATGATAGTTCTTAGGTTGTGTCACATGCTTCTTGGTGTGTGTTATGTGAAACCTTTGTGCATGTGATGTGTGCTTAATATCATGGGAGTGGCCAAATTTAAATTGGTTATACAGAGGCTTGTATGATATTTTCATATCATCCACAGATTCAAGCTTGTATGGGATTTCACCCTCATAACTAATGCCAACTCTATTGTTTCCAGACACAACATATATCATAGAAGCTAGCTGACTTCTGCCAATACTTCTAGATAAGAACTTCCTGAAACTTAAATCATACTCTTTCAGAATATGATTCAGACTAGGAGTGGATTTTTCAGAATCAGAAGGAGATCCAACATTATTGGATAATTTTAAAACTTTTTCTTTTAATTCAGAATTTTCCAATTCCAGCTTTTTAGTTTCAAATTCAAATTGCTTTTTCTGCTTTTTGTATTTGATACTAAGATGAGCTTTGAGTTCCAGAAGTTTTGTTAAACTGGAAACTAACTCTTTTCTAGATAGATCAGAAAATACCTCTTCAGAATCTGATTCTGATGTAGATTCTGATCCATCATCTTCTGTCGCCATCAGCGCGAAGTTAGCTTGCTCATCTTTAGAGTCTGATTCATCTTCTGAATCATCCCATGTTGCCATAAGACCTTTCTTCTTATGAAACTTCTTCTTGGGATTCTCCTTCTGAAGTTTTGGACACTCATTCTTATAATGTCCAGGCTCATTGCATTCATAGCACATGACCTTCTTCTTGTCAAATCTTCTGTCATCAGAAGATTCTCCACGTTCAAATCTCTTTGAACTTCTGAAGCCTCTGAACTTCCTTTGCTTGCTCTTCCAGAGTTGGTTTACCCTTCTGGAGATCATGGACAGTTCATCTTCTTCTTCAGATTCTGATTCTTCAGGATCTTCTTCTCTAGCCTGAAAAGCGTTAGTGCATTTTTTGATATTTGATTTTAATGCAATAGACTAACCTTTCTTTTGAGGCTCGTTTGCGTCCAGCTCAATTTCATGACTTCTCAAGGCACTGATAAGCTCTTCCAAAGAAACTTCATTCAGATTCTTTGCAATCTTGAATGCAGTTACCATTGGACCCCATCTTCTGGGTAAGCCTCTGATGATCTTCTTTACATGATCAGCCTTGGTGTAGCCTTTGTCAAGAACTCTCAATCCAGCAGTAAGAGTTTGAAATCTTGAAAAGATCTTTTCAATGTCTTCATCATCCTCCATCTTGAAGGCTTCATACTTATGGATTAGTGCAAGAGCTTTGGTCTCCTTGACTTGAGCATTTCTTTCATGAGTCATTTTCAAGGACTCATATATGTCATAGGCAGTTTCCCTGTTAGATATCTTCTCATACTCAGCATGAGAGATAGCATTCAGCAAAACAGTCCTACATTTATGATGATTCTTGAAAAGCTTCTTTTGATCATCATCCATTTCTTGCCTTGTAAGCTTTACGCCAGTAGCTTTAACAGGATGTTTGTAACCATCCATCAGAAGATCCCATAGTTCACCATCTAGACCAAGAAAGTAACTTTCCAGTTTATCTTTCCAGTATTCAAAGTTTTCACCATCAAATACTGGTGGTCTGGTATAACCATTGTTACCGTTGTATTGCTCAGCAGAGCCTGATGTAGATGCAGGTGGATCTGTTGGAATTTGACCAGCCATCTTTTACTGAAGCGTTTTTCTCTTCCTGAATCTTTTCTAAACACGGTTAAGTGCCTGCACCTTAGAACCGGCGCTCTGATGCCAATTGAAGGATAGAAAAACACTTAGAAAGGGGGGGTTTGAATAAGTGTAGTTTAAAAACTTGGATGATAAAAATAAATTGCACAGTTATTTTTATCCTGGTTCGTTGTTAACTAAACTACTCCAGTCCACCCCCACGGAGTGATTTACCTCACCTGAGGATTTAATCCATTAATCGCACGGATTACAATGGTTTTCCACTTAGTCCGCAACTAAATCTTCTAGAGTATTCTGATCACAACTTGATCACTCCAGGAACAACTGCTTAGATACCCTCTAAGACTTTCTAGAGTTTCCTGATCAACACGATCACTCTAGTTACAACTGCTTAGATAACCTCTAAGACTTCCTAGAGTATTCTGATCAACACGATCACTCTAGTTCCTTACAACTTAATGTAATCAATTCTAAGAGTATTACAAATGCTTCTGAAAAGCTATAATTACAACTGTGATATTTCTCTTAATGTTTAAGATTAATCTTACTAATATATTACAACAGCAATGTAGTGAGCTTTGATGAAGATGAAGTTTCTGAGCTTTGAATTGAACAGCGTTTCAGCAAGTCTTTTTGAATAATTTCGTTCAGAATTGGTAACCTTGATTCTCATCAGAACTTCATACTTATAGGCGTTTGAGAAGATGACCGTTGGGTGCATTTAATGCTTTGCGTGTTCCGTACAACAATGCATTTAATGTTTCACTCTTTTGTCAACTACCTCGAGCCTTGTTCACGCTGTGTCTACTGACGTTGCCTTTAATAGCTTCAACGTTCCTTTTGTCAGTCAGCGTAGCCTGCCACTTGTACTTTCTTCTGATCTGATGTTTGAATATAATATTTGAATATCATAAGAGTCAAACAGCTTGGTGCAAAGCATCTTCTTGTCTTCTGACCTTGAAGTGCTTCTGAGCGTGATACCATGAGAACTTTAGTGCTTCTGCTTCTGATCTCAAGTTCTTCTGATGCTTCCATAGACCCATGTTTTGATTCTACCTTGACCATCTTCTGATGTCTTGCCAGACCATGTTCTGATGTTGCATGCTGAACCTTCTGAGACAAAGCTTCTGGGCGCTGATTTGTGCATACTCTTTATATATTTCCTGAAAGGGAAATTGCAATGTATTAGAGTACCACATTATCTCACACAAAATTCATATCCTTGTTATCATCAAAACTAAGAATATTGATCAGAATAAATCTTGTTCTAACAGATCCATGGTAGGCGCGCATGGGAGCAACGCACAAGATCTGTAAGTAAATAAACTAGAAAGAATAATTGTGGGATACCGGACTCGAACCTAGGTCGTTGGGGTTCTGAGCCTTCTTCTCTTGCCAATTGTGCCAAATTCTCTTGCTGATACTAGCACGATCAAGAAAAAATAAATATAAAACAAAAATCTGAATGGAAAAAGTTTACAAGCAGTCAAACCTGGGCCCACTTACGCACGCACGGACCAATGATATTGAGAGAGAGATTCTGGAATTTCTGACCAACCTGTGGCATCATGAAACGCGTGTGGAGAGAGGAAGAAAGAAAGGTCGTGGTTGACCCCCCAACGAACGGCCGCCACGCGTGCATATGGCACTGTTCATCTTCTTCTTTCTCGTGTGCTGCGGATTTACCCATGAAAATTGCCTCGGATTTAGCTGCGGATTTTTCCGCAGGTACTGCGTCTTCCATGGCTGCTATTCGATACTTGCGAAAACACGTTAACAAACATACAAAAGCTGCCCAGATATACTAAATGGCACGCTAGGAATTCAATGGTGCGGTTAGTATTTCCTGAAAACGCTCGCATCATGGAAAACGAACATGTTCTCCCTTTGTGCCCTAATAATGGTGAGACTCCATTCTTACGTGGAAACCTTGGGCCAACGAATCAAACCTCCTCTAGGACATTCCAGAAACTCAAACAAAAGGTTAAATCGAATCGAAACATTATATAATGCACATATATAAAAGTTAGAATATGCATGAATATGTGGAGTTTGATATGCACTCCTCACACGTTATGAAGCTCATGCATCAATCCAGACTTACTCTTTTGTATCCCAGCAATGGATTGGAATGAATGAGAACCTTTGAAAGTGCTTGAAGAGGCTGCTACGATTTTGCCATCCTTGAATATTTCCTCTCTTGTAAACCCTAGTTTTTGCTTCCCCTTTTTTCGTCCCCTCTTTTACTGAAGTTGTTGCCTATTTATAAAGGATCAAATTAGGTTAAAATATAGGCTTGGGCTCTTGGTATTTGGAGAAATATAGAATTGATTCAAAAATATTGGATTTCTTTCTTTTTTTTGCATTCAATCTTGCTTCAATCCTTCCCATCACATTTACCACGAATTTTTAATCAAAAATAATGACATTTGGATGATTGGATTTGATTGGTAATCAAAGTTTTGATTAAATCTAATTATTTAATATTTTACTTAATTTATTTAATATTTAAATGAATAACATTCAAATAAATTAAATAAATGCCATAAAAATAAAATAATAGATTTATAAGTCTTGATATTGTCCATGGATATGTTTGAAGTGAAAATTTTAGGCCCATTAGCCCAAAACCACCAAATTATGCAATTAGGGTTTTATATTTTTCATGGAAATCGACCAACTTCCGAGCCTCGTATCTCCTTCAATTCTTAAGATACGGAAGAGTTCTAGGACTTTTTAGAAAGATCAAAGAGTCCTCTAAAGGCCCCTTTTGGTTTCATCTCAATTGAGTCTATCATGTCCAAGTTATGAGCTTTGAGAAAAAATGACTTTTTGCGATCTTTTAGAAGGACCTGTAATGTATTGGCTGATATCTCTCAAATGGTGCATTTTCAGACTTGGCATGTGAGAGACAAAGTTGTAGAGAATTCAATTTCCTTCAAAATGAGCTTCGGATGGAAAATTTCTGAGAAAGTATGAGAGAGATATGGCTGGTCAAAGTTGCGTTGACTTTCACCTAAAAACCCTAATTTAGCAACTTAGGTTTTTGATGATTTTGGAGATTTTCTTGATGAATCATGATCAATCCTTGATCAAATGACGAATGATACTTCATAATAAGGATGTTGACCAAAAATCATAAGTTTTGACTGTGATTTGACCATAGTTTGACTTTTAGGTCCACTACTCGATTATTGATTATTTGAGTAGTTAACTTGAGCAATCTTTTGAATCAGAGCTTGCAAATTGGCATGAGGACCCTTTGAGGAATATGAGAGGCCATGGAGTCCACTTGAGGTGTCAGAAGTTGATTTCTCTTTGAGAAGATCAAAACCCTAGTTCAAAGGCGTTTGTTTAGGAGGTAGGTAGCTTTGAGCAATTGGAGATCTTTGAGCATTTGAAAGTCAGATGGACTGAAATATGATTAAATATGATGGACATATTTTGGGGTATGACAACTGAACAGACAATACAATGCAAAAGATAAATAACACATTGAATTGTTAACCCAATTTGGTTTAACTACCTACTATGGGGGCTACCAAGCCAGGAAGAAGATTTCACTATCAGCAGTACTATTTTATGTAAACAACCTCTAGTTTTCAGATAAACAACCTCTGTTTTACCTAGTCACTACCCAATGCAACCTTTATCTTAGAACTCTATCTAAGATAAGAGAACCTCTGCTCACTCCCTAGTGATACCTAACTGTTACAACCCTGCAACAACTATTTAAACAATTAACAATGAACACTAACTTGATCTTGCTTCAATCCAGAACATAATACTCAACTCTTACCTACAGGTTTCGAGTGAGAACAATAACTTCTCTTACCTACAGGTTTTGAGAAGGACATGGCAGTCATCCCACTGCCTGGGTGGTCTATCTATACAAACCCTAATGACTACATATTTTCAATACAAGGTTTGCTTACATTCGTCTTCTATACTAGGTTACAGAGGTTTCTATTTATAACCTATTCCCAATTGGACTTGGGCTTACAAATCGCAGCACTACTGGCTGTTACAAATCTGCAGATATCTTCTGCTACAAGTAAGGTCTTCAATCACAAGTTTCCTAATTTATCTCCTAAATTAGAAACTGCTGAATCTTCAATATTCTGATTTCATTCTTCAATACTCTGACTTGATATTATTGACCTTTAAATCTGCGCCACATTGGATTACATAATATTCATAGAATATTCTGTATCTGTTGAGAATCAAAATGAATCTTCATTCCAGTTCTGCAGGCGCGATGTCATGAGTTGATGTCAAGACATTCCATATAACATCTTGCTTGTACCTATTTTGTTCTTTTATATTTGCAAGACTTATACATTGTATTATATTTTGGTGCTATTATATATAGCCAAACATAGATGCCAATCAACCAATAAAAACATCAACAATCTCCCCCTTTGGCATATTTTGGCTAAAACTATACATACATTAAAATGCAGCAAAACATAAATGCTTCAACTTTCAAGACAACACGGAAGAACAGACTTTTACATTCTCAGAATTGGCCTTCAACATCTTCTATTCTTCAGGTCTTGGACCACATCATAACATCTTCAGTCTGCACTGTCTTTACATAATCCTTTTTTCATTTGACAGTAGCAAAATAATATGATACTTATCTCCCCCTTTTTGGCCATAATATGACAAATATTGGACCGATGTCATAATATGCAGTGAAACACCTTCTTGTAACACTGATGTACATGAGGAAGACGATGGGAGAAGGCCTTTGTCTTGGAGGACCATTGGTGGCATAAGATAACCCTTTCTCAGTCTTTAACTAGAAACCAAATCCTAGTTTAGAGCCTAAGAGAGAACTTGAGTGAAAATTGTCTACCAGTCCTAGTAACTCAGAACACAAATCACAATTGTGTTCATAACTCAGATCATAAATCACAACGAAAATAGTTCCTACACTGAGGGCTGTGTATGATGGAACATCTTTGTTGTTTTTGCAGAAAAACTCATGGTATAGACAAACAACATCCCCAGCCCGTGTTTTTCTTTTTCTGGACAGGTTTTGGCAATGCAACCCATCACAATACCAAACCCAGACACGACTTATGAGGACACACACGAAGGACATCTTGAGAGAGTTTGATCTATGTAAACTATGGAGACGCCATTATATAGCCATTTGAGATTATAGGAAATAACGATTTTGTTGGTATTGTTCAACGGTCAAACGGTTGAATAGGAAACAGTTCCAAAAGCAATTAATCTTTCCAAAGCAGTTTTTGACTATTTTTCTGATAGTAGTTATCTTTAAAACTAGCGCATGCATAGTCATTGATTGAACTTTACACCGACCACTAATGTGTAGAGATAAACTTCAAGACAGATTTCCTTGTTTGACTTAGAAGATTCAATGTCTTTAAACATGTCATGACATCCTGTCAGACAATGTCACTTTTTCACCTCTTAAGCATAAAGCTCAAGATTCTTCAGAAGATTAAGACAAAGCATCTTATGGACCAAGTAATAGATCTCCTACTTACTCTACTGACTTACTAGTCATAGACATAAAGCTCTATTGTTCTAAGCACCTTGAGACTATTTAACGCAACCATAGCGAACCTTCCAACACTTGTTGACATCCACTCACCTCATCAGTGCAGAGAAAGAATTGTGGTTTTCAGTTGCACATGGTTAGATTCAATCATTCACAGATAACTGACAATAATGTAATGTTTTCTTCATGATTTTAGATTATTTTTTACCAAGACACTTTTCTTGACATAAGAAGTCACTCCCCCTATCTGAGATAGTCTGAGCTTCTTCAAGGAAAAACTTGTAATGATGAATGGAAAACATAAGACACATCTTCATATCTTCAAGAGCTCACTCTCTGTTCAACTATCCTGCTGAACACACTCACTATGGCAATGTCGCTCCTTTAGATTAGATACTCACACCAGAAATCATATGTTATAACATTGTGTCTGACATTAGAACTACCAGTATATTCCAAAAAGTTCATATCTCTTTCTACAACAAGCCCTTGTCTACCAACTTATCTCCATCTGAAATGATCAACTAATGACCTCTTGATACTAGATGCACACAGAGAGAGGTTGCCACAATCTCAACATAAAGAACTGTCACTTCTTGTACTTTGTTGAGCATAACCTTACCATGTTTATATCAGATCGTGGTCTGCTTAAAAAATTTTGAAATCCTTCTTGATATGATGTTTCTCAATATCACACATTGACTAACATGCTCTTTATCTTGAACCGGAAGGATGCTTCTTATCTTCAGATCTTTTGATCAGATCATAGAACTTATGTCTTCATAGTCATACCCACTTAGTGAAGTCTTCATTATGAAAGTAATTATGTATTTCCAAAACACATTACTAACATCAAGATCAGAACCTTCCCATTCTAATCCACATTATGTCTGAACTACCACTTTAGACAATAATGTCGCTTTTTCAAACTTCGTATGCACATTCCTAGACATTCTTCCAGGATAATAGCACATTGTGATGATGACATCAACCAAGACATAAGTTTGTCCGACATCCAAACTCAAACAAACTCTGACTATCCATAGAGATAACACGTCTCTATAGAATGACTTAGAACACAAGGAATAATTTGCGTTCGCGACACGAAACAAGACTCTACTCTTTACAAAACAACTGTAAAGAATGACCTCAGACTTAACTATGTCTGAACACTACCCTTAAACCCTATGATTGTCACAATCTGACAACCATAACCTAGACTATAGACTTTCCTCATATCCGAAAGAAGAACATGAGAGACTCAAACAAGAATCAAAAGTATGAAACGGAAAAGAATCTAGAAATCTGAGCAAGTTAAAAAACATACCTGGACTTTTACAAAAGTCTTGATCAAGAGATTTTATTTGACGAGGAACTGCATCAGGTGGACTTGTGCATAGGTTGGAACATGCACTAAGTCAGAACAAGTGATACACACCATTAATACATGTCTTCAAATGATTGAGTTATGTTCTTTAAGAATAAACATGTCTTGAGTTATGTTTTGACATCTTGTGTGACATTGTTCTTATGGCTTAAAGATTAGTCTTTGAAGGACTTTCCATTTGATTAGAAGCAGAATAACATTGTCTTTGCTGATATTCGTACTTTGATACTCCCCCTGAGATATACAAATTTAGGACATCTTTGATGTTCGTCCTTTAAGTCCCTTCATTTGGAATTTGCCACATTTTCCAAGTTTAGAAACCTCAGTTTTCTTGCTACACAAGATTCATATTGCCACACTCTGCAACTTGAAGTAGAAGAAACTATGATTGTATAACCATAAATCAATCTTCAGCTGATAAGTCTGAGCTTTTCATACAGACATTGCAAAATATCCAGCTTCCATCAAGATATTTAACAGAGTCAGTATGCTTCACCAGATACTATTGCCACACTTCCTTAACTTGTGAAGATAATAGTGAACACAAACCTTCAGTTCACACTAGTCCTTGAATATGTAACTGGAAGGACTTCTCATCTAATAGGTACTAAGTCTCCCATCAAAGTACTTTATTAGTTAGTCAGTAAGATTTATTACTCACACTAGTTCATCTTGACTTATTTCTTCTTCTTAGTCTTGCATCTAGGTTCTACACCCAATAAGTACTAAGTCTCCCGTCAAAGTACTTACCAGTTAGTCAGTTAGAATTTTCTACTCACACTAGGTCATTCTGACTGATTACCTCTTCATATTTATATATTTTTCTCTTGGCAAACACAATACAAAGAAAATGAAGATCTTGAGATGTTGTTGTAACATTTGACTTGACATCATCCTTCATGGTTCTTGGTTAACATCTCTAACATATAACTCATAGCACTTGGGGTGGAAACAAAATAGTGCAATTATCAGCAACATCCAGACATATCAAGGAATACAATAGCCAGCATCTCAATAAGCTTTTCTTCAGATAGTTTGTACCTATAGAGGATATTCCCCCATTTAGGTTTCTGGAACAGACTTAGTTATAGCATAACACTAAATTAGTTAGATTCTTTTGAGCCATCTGACTTCCTTGATTCCAGATAACACTACCCTTTCTGGATCACAACTAGGGCAGTAAACATTCTTGACTATATTTCACTGTGGTTGAGACACAGTAATCAGTTCCAACAACTGCTCTATGGTTATGAATGAAAATTCACATATCTGGTTCCATTGATCAGAGGAAAATACCAGATGTAAGCTCATCTTGAATTAAACATAAAGAATCAGAAAGGAATACCTTCATGAGTTTTCTTTGGCACTGAGCTTTTACTTCTAACTCCCATAAACGATGATTTGGAGTAGAAGAACATGTTGATTGTGTCCTGATCAACTTATAATCAGATGTCTCCTCTTCCAGACCAGGAGTAGGTTCCAAACCAATGTTCTCACACTATATTAGTTTAGCACCAGAACCTCTGTTCTTCAGCTGGTAGTTGCATACAAGTACTTAAAGTCCTAACATCCGGTAGGACATCTGTTCCTCCTTCTAGGAACACTCCAGCCTTGAAATTCTTCAAGGTTCACACTTGCAGACGCATATGGATATCATTGATCAGTTGACATTCATCAGCTCTAATAAACCATGCCATTATGAGTGGACTTGAGAGATTACTCAAGTATCTTTGACACTTTAATTATAGCTGTAAGGTTCTATCATACATTCTGTTGAATATAAATAACCCTAGAATCTTTCTTATACAATAGGGGTTGCACCACAGGCTATACAGCGGAAAATAGCCATACTTCAACATAATTCACACAATGCTTACTCCAAATATCAATTGTAAGCATGACATCCAAGGATTAACTGCAACTCAACCCTGCACAATGCTTGCTTCTGCACCAAGCAACAGACTAGACCTAACCAACTTCCTGACCTGATAAACTCACATAGATACAAAGGTTACCTTATCAATATCTTCACTCCCGCATGAAGGTTTTGATACGTTTCTTCTCTGTACATAGATACAGGCTAAACAGGTAAATTCAAATTATTCACTCCCGCATGAAGCCTTTGGATTTAGCTCTTCTTGTTCCAGCGTCAACAGCTCTGGTCAGGTTGGTCTAATCCTCGACATATAGGTCCATCCTCCACTTCAAGGGACCATACAATATGAACACTCATTGTTCAAACAACCCTCTACCTTCATCACAACCAGAAAGTATCCCTCATGGATCTCATCCAGAAACAGACAGGATGTCTGCTCTGATACCAATTGAAATTCTGGTATGACAAACTCAGGATGTCATTCACGAAGTCAAGACATCTGATTTGTTATTAACTTAGCAAAGGAAGAATAGAAGATACCCAATTTTTAATTATCCCTAAGAAGGGGTTCATGAGTGCTGGGATCATGTATGTCCAGTCAACATAACCAAATTGTAATCTTTATTGGTTTTGTAAAAGGAACAGCTATCAAACCTAAACCTGATGTTATACGCGATGTTACAACATCCAATACTAAACAAACAATACAATGCATAAGATAAATAACATAGTGAATTGTTAACCCAACTCGGTTTAACTACCTATTATGGGGGCTACCAAGCTAGGAAGAAGATTTCACTATTCGCAGTACTATTTTAAGTAAACAACCTATGGTTTACAGATAAACAACCTCTGGTTTACCTAGTCACTACCCAATGCAACCTTTATCTTAGAACTGCAACCTTTACCTACAGGTTTCGAGTGAGAACAATAACTTCTCTTACCTACAGGTTTCGAGAAGGACATGGCAACCATCCCACTGCCCGGGTGGTCTACCTATACAAACCCTAATGACTACATCTTTTCAATACAAGGTTTGCTTACATTCGTCTTCTAAACTAGGTTACAAAGGTTTCTATTTATAACCTATTCCCAATTGGACTTGAGCTTACAAATCGCAGCACTACTGGTTGTTACAAATTTGCATATATCTTCTGCTACAAGTAAGGTCTTCAATCACAAGTTTCCTAATTTATCTCCCAAATTAGAAACTGCTGAATCTTCAATATTCTGATTTGATTTTTCAATATTCTGAATTGATTTTATTGACCTTTAAATCTGCACCACATTGGATTACATAATATTCATAGAATATTCTGTATCTGTTGAGAATCAAACTAAATCTTCTTTCCAGATCTGCAGGCGCGATGTCATGAGTTGATGTCATGACATTCCATATAACATCTTGCTTGTACCTGTTTTGTTCTTTTATATTTGCAATACTTATACATTGTATTATATTTTGCTGATATTATATTTTAGCCAAACATAGCTGCCAATCAGCCAATAAAAACATCAACAATTTCTGGGTGAGATCTAGGGACAATAAATTATGGTACTCTGGACAAGGATTTAATTGTTTTTGGGAATAGACCACCCATTCTGGATGGGTCTAACTATGACTACTAGAAACCTCGTAAGGTAGCCATTCTAAAGCCTGTGGACAACAAGGCCTTGAGAGGTGTGAGCAAAGGATGGGAACATCCTACAAAGAAAGATAAAGATGGAATAATTTTGTTAATACCCGAAGAATAATGGATCAAGAATGAGGAAGAACTAGCTTTGGGAAACTCCAAGGCTTTAAATGCGTTTTTCAATGGAATAGACCAAAATATATTCAGACTTGTTCAGCACTGTGATCTAGCCAAAGATGTGTGGGATATTCTCAAAACATCTCATGAAGGCACATCCAAGGTGAAGATGTCTAGACTTCAGATGTTAACTACTAAGTTTGAAAATCTCAGGATGAAAGAGGATGAGACCATTCATGATTTTTACATGAATATTCTTGAAATTGCCTTTGCCTCATGAGCTTTAGGAGAAAAAAATGTCTGAAGAAAAGCTGGTAAGAAAGATTCTCAGATCACTACCTAAGAGATTTACTATAAAGGTTACTGCAATAGAAGAAGCTCAGGATATTAGCAAAATAAGGGTAGATGAAATCATTGGTTCCCTCCAAACAATTGAGATGAGTATAAGTGACAATGTTGAAAAGAAGAACATGAGCATAGCTTTTGTATCTAACACTAAAGAAGACTCAAAATAAAGCAATGGTGAAAGTGATGAGAATCTACCAGATTCCATAGACATGCTTGGAAGACAAGTCAACAAGTTTATTAAAAGAACTAATTAGAAATCTAGACCAAATGTCAAGAACACTCCCTTTGACAACAGTAAGTCGTATGACTAGTAGAATATCTAAATCTGATAAGAAGCCCAACCAAGGAAAAGGGATTTAGTGCCTTAGATGTGAAGGTTATGGTCACATTAGAACTGAATTCCCCACCTACCTCAAGGAGCAAAAGAAAGGGATCTTTATCACTTGGTATGATGGAGATTCTGATAGTGAGTAAGAAGAGGAAGCTGCAAAACACATCACAGTACTAACGAGTGTATGCACATCTGATAATGACTCTAATGAAGATGAACTGACGTTTGATGAGCTTGCAGCCTCATATAAAGAGCTATGTGTCAAGAGTGCTGAAGTTTGTAAACAAGTGGAGAAGCAAAAGAAGGTAATAAAGGAATTAGAAACTAAGCAGAAAGAACATCGTTTAACTATAGACTCAATCAATGAAATTCTGCAGGTTGGACAGAGATCGGGAGACATGTCTGGAATAGGATTTGGGGGCAAATCAGATGTCACTTTAAGGTCAAATCCTGAAGCTCGCATATCAAATCAGATGTCAAGACCAGTGTCACAACATCACGAAAACATGAGCATGAACCAGATAAAGAGGAAGTTTTAGAGATGGAGGTGTTACTATTGTGGAAAATTTGGACACATAAAGCCATTTTGCTTCAGACTATTTGGATACCCTAACAACACTCATCAAGCCAAACGCAAACAGGTCACTCCTGTCAAGAATCAACAATGTGTGGCCAAGAGTGTTGCTCTAATAGCTCACACCTCTCTAAAAGTATCAGCCAAAGAATACTGGTATCTTGTCAGTGGTTGTTCAAAGCATGTGTCTGGAATGAAGATCCTCTTGGTGGATATCAAACCTCATTCCACTAAGTATGTAATCCTTGGTGACGAAGAAAAAAGGGAAATCATAGGTGTTGGAAAATTAAAAGGTCCTGGTGTCCCTAATGTGGACAATGTCTTGTTGGTAAAAGGACTAACTGCAAATCTTATGAGTATCAGTCAACTATGTGATCAAGGGTTCAATGTCATATTCACTAGAGAAGGATGTGTTGTCACCAATGGAGAAAATGAGGAAGTCATGAAGGGATCTAGATCTAAGGATAATTGCTACTTATGGGAGCTTAAAACCTCAAAGTACTCCACTACATGTTCTACGGGGAAAGAAGAAATTGAGGGTAATCATCAAGAAAGACTTGTCAAACCAGAAGTTCCTGTTGAAGAAATGGATGAATCTGATGATGAGTCTTATGTTGGAGATCTCTCCATTAGTGGAGTACAAAAATGCTCATGCACTTCTACAAGAAGAAAGAGCAAGTCTCCTGTCAAAAATTGTTGCCCTAGAGAGAAGGTTGTTAAACACAAGATCTAACAAACAGGAAACAATAAGAAGTAATCAAGCCATAAATATCGGTAAGTCAGAGGTAAGAGTCATTCCTAACAAGATGAATCAAAATATGTCTAATCAAAGGCTCCAACATCTAGAAAAACATCAAGAAAATGGTACATCTATCTCAGCTAAGAGATGCCACCAATGTGGCAAGATAGGTCACTTGAGGTCCACATGTCCTGAAACTCGTGCACCTACCTGAAGGAAGATCCCTCAACAGAAAATTAGAGCCACCTCAGCGTAAGTTATGTATTGACATTGAACACTCAAGTTGTGGCATAAATGAAAAGAAGTCCATAAGCAAAACAGGAAGCTCCAAAAGAAGGAGACCTAAACAAGATGAAGGTCCTAGAAAAGAAGAGTTCAACCCTGCTATAAGTAAGAACACAACAATGAAGAGTGATGCTCTGGAAGAAGGTGAGACTACTATCTCAGTGGGATGTGAAAATGTCAAAATAGATGCTTTAACATCAGAATATGCTGAAGAATGAAGTGTGTGCATTGAGATAAAAGATGCCTCTGGAATTGGTAAAGGTTCATCTTTCAGTATCCAAAATGCTTTCCATAAGGAAATTACTGTTAGGAACCAACTACCAGAAGCTGTCAGAAGATCAAGTCAATCATCTGCAACTACCTGGAGTATTCACAACCTTGACCTAAAGAAGACAATGATGGTTCTCCTTAATGACATTTGGACTAGAGATATGAAAAAAGAATTCTACCTGTTCAAGGGAAGTATTGTATGGAACATGGTACCAAGGGAGCTATCTATTGATCATGGATTTCATCTAAGAAAGGAGCCACTGACAATAGACCAAGCTTCAATTTCCTGGAATGTAAGAGCAAATGCTTCACAAATCAACTTGGGAAATCAATAAAGCAAGGAGAGCATGATTTTTCTTGTCACAAATGAGGTTGGAAATCTAATGATTGGTGTGATTCACACTAAAGGCTTAGAATGGTCTCAATTAAGGTGGATACAACAAATTTTTCGAAGCATAATGTCAAAAAGGATGTCGTAATATTGTTCTGTAACATCATTAGACATCTCTTCATCAAAGATTGTGTGGAGGACAAAAATTTTACATTAAATCATATGGTCACTGATCTAGACTTTACTGATATTTTCACAAAGGGCTTAGATGTAAATCAAGTTGAAGAGTTAAAGGGAAAGTTAGGTATTTGCCCCCATGAAGAATTATAGTAATTAATTCTATTTGGGGAATATATTGTGGGCTTTTTAATTATTCAATATTTGAAATATCCCCTAATGATTACTATATCAAGTTCCCTCCCAATTCTCCATCTCACCAAAAGGCTGTTTCTCTACCCGAGTGTCTTCAACAACCTAAATTTTTTCTTGGACTGTTCTCTCA
Organism: Vicia villosa; assembly: GCF_029867415.1. Lineage (NCBI taxonomy): Eukaryota > Viridiplantae > Streptophyta > Magnoliopsida > Fabales > Fabaceae > Vicia > Vicia villosa. Next base: position 190,254 of record NW_026705665.1, on the reverse strand, counting down.
CTCTCCACAATCGTGTCCCAAGAATTTTTCTAAAATACTTCAAGATGTCACAACAATCTGATTCCTCCTCTCCCAAGAAGATGTCCTCCACTGATGGTCCTAACGCCATTCCAAAAATTGAATCGGTTAACCCTAATCAAGTTCTTGATATTACTCTGTTAATAATGGTTAACACTAATGATCTCACAATCAAGAAACCTCGGACCTCTAATGCAAGGAGACCTAAGGAATCTGTTCGTGCCAAGGCCACAAATTCTTCATCGTCCACTCCTCTCGAGGATTTAAACAAGGAAGGATCAAGGTACGCTCATAATTCCATTGCTAAAATTGTAACTCATATCTTGAATGAACAACATCAAGTCCCTGGGATATCTGTTTCGCTGCAAACTATAATTCCTGAACCTGTTGTTGTTACTAAGACAAAAATCAGAGGGAAGTCCTCTAATGATGATGATGTCCACATTGTTAATGAGGATGTGCACAAAGACAATGATGATGAAGATGTCAAAGAGGATGTCAATGACATTTGGAATACTGGTGCTGATGTTGGTATAGGTACAGCTACAGGTACACATGTTGTGGACCTTGATGAATTCTCAGATAAGGATTTGGTAGTTGTTGTGAACCCTAGCATTGCCAAAAGGCTCATGACTAGGAGGAAAGTTAAGGCTGCTTTACAAAGTTCTCCCAAGAGAAAGGTTGCTCCTATAAGTCCCTCTGCTGACTCTATCAGGAAGAAAAGTACCTCTACATGTCCTATAAAGAGCAGAGTTGTATCTTAGAGTGTTTCTGTTGGTCCAACCAAATCTTGGAGCAAAGTTATTCCCAAGAAAAGGAAGGCTCAAGCTATAGTTAACTCTGACTCTGATGTTGATGTTAATGCTCAAGACATTCCACTAAGGAAGAAACCAACAACTAGCAAGTTGGCTTCTAGTCTTCCTGAGGTACCCATTGATAATATCTCCTTTCATTATCCTTCCAGTGTCAATAGGTGGAAATATGTTTACCCTAAGAGGATAGCTTTGGGAAGGGAGTTGGCTCAGAATGTCCTGGAGAATAAAGAGACCGTGTATCTGATTCATGAAGCTGGACTATTGAAAACAGTTGTTCATTTTCCTACGTGTTATGAAATGCTGGTTAAAGAGTTCATTATGAATCTATCAGAAGACTGCGCTGATAGAAAATCAAAGGATTTTAGAAAAGTGTATGTAAGAGGAAAATGTGTTACCTTCTCCTCCACTATTATCAACAATTTTCTTGGAAGATCTGATGAAGCTCGACCTGAGCTGGAAGTGACTGACAACAAAATATGTGAGGCTATCACGACTAAGCAGGTGAAAGACTGGCCCCTGAAAGGAAAACTCTCTCCAAGCAAGCTCAGCATAAAATATGCAATGCTACACAAGATTGGAGCTGCTAACTGGGTGCCCACAAACCACAAGTCAATTGTTGCTACTCTGTTGGGAAAGTTTATATATGTTGTTGGAACCAAGACCAAGTTTGACTATGGTACTTACATATTTGATCAGACAAAGAAGCATGCAAGGAGTTATAGTGTGAAGGGTCCCATTGCCTTCCCATCTATCATATGTGGTATAATTGTGAATCAGGACCCTAATATCCTTAGTGAAAATGATTATGTCTGCAAAAGGGAAAGTGCTATTTCATTTCACTACAAACTATTTCAAGGAACCCATGTTCCTGACATTGTCGCAACATCAACTGGAACATCCAAAGACAACACAACTACAAGAAAAGCTGATGTGATTGCAATGCTCAGGGAAACATGTAAGGAGCTAGAGTCCAGAAAACTGGCTCTTGAAAGATTGATCAGCTCCCTTGAGATGGATGAAGGAGCTGAGTTTGCTGATGCTAATAAGGATGAACAGGGTGAAGAAGAAGGTGAATCAGAGAGAGAAGTTGAGAAAGAAGTTGGTCAAGATGATGACACTGATGAAGATTCTGCGGATGCTAAACTCAGCACCTCTGAGTCTGAAGACTGAAGCAGCTGTTTCTGGTGATTTTTTTTGTGGATTGTAATATTTTTAGTATCTTTTGGTTTAATTCTGGCATGTACTTAATTGTATAACAAGGTTGCTTTGGCAACATTTCTGGCTCAGAGGGGGAGAGGTGAGTGTAATGTCACCCATGACAACAACGAATAGTTGTATTATAGAGGTCTACTTCTACAATTTATTTTTGTAGTTAGTAGTGTTGCTGCATGAGGAAGTATAGGTTTGTGTGTGTGATTGTATGATGTGGTAGTGTAGTATACTTAATGATTGCTTGATGGTAGTTGTAGTTGTATTAGCTATTCCTGCAGGTGTGGTTGACTAGTTGTGTGTTGTGTGTTTTTTTTGCTGCAAAGATTCTCTGATAATGTGGTGACAGGTTGTTTTAGCCAAAAAATTCCAGAGGGGGAGTTTGTAGATGCTTTTAAATTGGCTGCATTTTGTGGTAAAACATTCCTGTATGTATGTGATGTCTTAACTAATGTCATGACACACTATGTGTAGTATAGTGCAGGATTGTATGGTTGAGCTAATACAGGTTTTTGTTGGATGTCATGCTCGATGTCATGACATCGGTATCTGCCAACAGTAGCTGTTATATTTTAGTTGTTATGTTTCCCTATTTATCTCAGGCTACAATTTAGGAAACTATATATTTTGTGATGTATGATTTGCGCTAAAATATCTCGTACTATAGCATATAAGTACACCCTGATGATGTGGAAATTAGGTTAACTAAGTTAACCCTAATTTATGTTTGGATGGCCCAAGGCCCAAGTGCTGCCTATAAGAAGACTTTTAATCCTACTTTCAGAGGCAGAGTTTTTGGGGTGAAGATTATTGTGTTTTTTGTGTATTCATGTGTGTCTTAGTGTTTACTTGTAATCCAAGCAATTATCACGTTGATGATTGTATTGGAGTAAGGTGTTTTTGAATTGTAATTGTTTTGTCACTCTATGCTTTTAAGCATGAGTGTTGTGTCTCTTGATTGAAGCTTTGAAGCAAGATCAAGATTTGTTTGAAGTGTGTCTTCACTCGATCTCTATTATTTTATGTTATTTATCACTGCTGTGATTGAGGGGGAGTGAGTAGGAACTCAGGTCTAGCACTAGATTGAAATTGCATTGGGTAGGTCTTAAGTGAAGAGTTGTAAACGAGGGAGTTTAGCTCTGCATTAATACTGATTATAATGGATTTCCTCCCTGGCTTGGTAGCCCCCAGATTAGGTGTTGTTGTACACCAAACTGGGTAAACAATTATCTGTATTCTTTATTGTTTTTGTTTACTTTCTGCATAAATTTTATAATTTGTTCTGAAGTGGATGTCATAACGTCCGACACGACATTGATCGTGTGTTGCTAGAATTTTTAGCGATCTAAAACACTGCAGTAATTAAAATTTTCCTTTAGTGATCCTTATGTATGAGCATGATCAGTGATAGAAAAGGTTACCTCTTACGGAAATTGAAACCTTTGATGCCAAATCAAAGGAATGATCACGAGCGTTGATGAAGAACAACGCCTCTACTTAGTCCACACGAACAGATCCATTAAGTCTCAGTGCTAGTTGATCCGAATGAAGGCTTTGAGTCAGAGAGAAGAAAATACGTCTAGGATTTCTCAGACCGAATTTTCATCAAGTCAAATGCTTCAGCACAAGGGTTCTACTTATAGAACCACTTGTGTGGGCTACAAAATAAAAGCCAAATTAAGGATGCAAGCTAAAAGCTCATTTAAGTTGTATATCACTTAAACATGTGGTACCTTACCACATTCCGAATTCACTTAAGTACACCATACCTTACGGTGTTCCTTATTTACTCCGTCTCTCATCAACTTGTCCTTATGTGTGTGACCTGTACGTTTTCGCGATGTTGGCAATTATATTAAATCACACATTTAACATAATAAATAGTGAGCGATATCTAGAAACACATCATTTCTACCCAAGTCACGGAAATGTCATGTGATCTGACAAAAACCTTTATGTGATTATATTTGTGTGTATGATGGCCTCTTTTCCAGCTAAATATTGGGCCCTTAAAAATTTATCCAATTAGGCAGGATGGAAAAATTCCAGTTACAGATAACGTTTGATCAACAATAAAGCACTTGACTCTACATCTAGAGTCCATAGTGGTTTCAGGTCAAAGGGTCGTATACACCACTTATCACCATGAGAATAAATTATGACACTTTGCATAACATTCTATGTAGTATTCTCATAACGGGTCAATCCAGTATAAATATTACTCCTAATATTTATACTTATGTCAAGACTTGATAACTCCTTATCCATGATCTATGAGATGTGATCATCAGTCTATCTTCATAATAGTCTTGATGCTTTAATGTTATCCCAGTTCACACTAAAGCTCAACTATGAATACTTTAAGAATAGTGTCTTTATGTTTAATGGGATCTTAAGATTAAGTCGCACTTAATATTTCATTAAACAAAATTACTATTCTAGGGACTTTATTATTTTGGAAAAACAAACATAATAAAGAAATGCCTTTTATTATTAATAAATAATTTGATACAAGTACCAAAATTATTGGCCTCTAGGGCTTACACCAACCATCTCCCTTTAGCACTAGAGTCAATCAGGCATACCCCTAATACCCATAAATCTAGTATGGTCATCATGATTTTGTTGCGCGAGAGGCTTTGTTAGTGGGTCAGCAACATTTTCAAGTGTAGGTACTCTGCATATCTTCGCATCTCCCCATGTATTATCTCTTGAATGAGGTAATAGCGCCTGAATATGTGTTTGGATCATTGGTGAGATCTAGGCTCCTTAGCACTAGATTCAATCAGGCATACCCTTAATACCCATAGATCTAGTATGGCCATCGTGCTTTTGTTGCGCAAGAGGCTTTGTTAGTGGGTCAGCAACATTGTCAAGTGTAGGTACTCTGCATATCTTCGCATCTCCCCATCTATTATATCTTGAATGAGGTAATAGCGCCTGAATATGTGTTTGGATCATTGGTGAGATCTAGGATCCTTAGCTCGTGCGATAGTACCATTGTTGTCACAATATAGATCAATGGGATCCGCAATGCTAGGGACTATGCCAAGTTCGCTAATGAACTTCTTGATCCAAACAACTTCCTTTGCTGCATTTGAGGCAATAATGTACTCGGTTTTGTTTGTAGAATCAGAAATTGTATCTTGCTTTGAATTTTACAGCTCACATCGCCACCATTTAAGTAAAACACATAACCATATTGCGATCTAAAGTCATTCTTATCTGTCAGGAAACTAACATCGATGTATCCAATTACGGAAAGCTCTTTCTGACCTCCATATACTAAGAATGAGTCCTTAGTCTTTCTCAAGTACTTAAGGATATTCTTGAAAGCTACCCAATGAGCATCACCGGGATCAGATTGGTACATACTCGTTGCACTTAAAGCATACGATACATCTGGTCGAGTACATAACATGGCATACATGATAGATCCTATTGATGATGCATATGGAATCTTATTCATGTGATCCCTTTCTTCCTTAGTTGAAGGGGATTGTGTTTTTGATATACACGTGCCATGTTGCATTAGTATGACAATCATGAAAACAACAAGGAAAATCATCTGATTAACAACGATGATATTCCTTTAGTACATTACAAAAAACACATCAACACATGCCAAGATAAGTTTGGTTATCTCGTTATCACTTAGATTTTTTCCCTTACATTGCTTTGAAAATCACGTATGACTACCTTACTTGGTGAGTTAAACCAATCTTGACTTTTCGAAACCTACTTGAGTTTTATGATGTGGGGTTTTCCATCCCACATCCATGAGATCACCGGGTAAGCAATAGAAAATGAGTTCTTAGAAGAAAATAAGTTGACGACGAAATAATAATATTGATTTGTATTGTAAATTGCATCATATATATATATATATATATATATATATATATATTGCTTAACCTTTGTTGAAAAAGTGTAAGCTATAATACCATATGTGAGTTATATCTACATTCAAGATTTTGGGGTAATATCGTTTCTAACTCTCGGCTCTAATATCTCTTTATTATTGAATTAATATATTGTCTTTTTTCTCAAATATGTGATACATGTTGAAGCTTGATGATGATATATGTTTGTTCACTTCCAAAAATCTCATTGATTCTGTAATATGTAATCAATTAATATGCTTATAGTGACTCCATATGATATCTTTTCTCAATGTGTATTATTGTGTCAAATATTCATCAAATGTGATATTTCTTGATGTATTTGATAGATATACATTGTATTTATATATTTTTTCCTTGAACAATCTATTTCTGACTATGCACGTCGTGCTTATTCTGAATAGTATGTTTCGATTAATTATTGACTATCTTGCATTAACCTCATTTTATGTGAATGACTGTTAATGTTTATTTCCTTTGCAAGTTCTTTTGAATTTTATTTGTGTGTTTGAAAATAATACTTGATACTTCTAATAATTCGTTTGTGCTTGTACTCTTTTTGATGTTATCAAAGAGGGAGAAGTAAGTGCGAATGAGACGAAGCGTTTAATGTGGTGCACATATTAGTGGGGAGCTACCTAAAGACAGGCACTTCGATATGTTTTGCCATCATAAAAAACGAGGAGTATGTGAGTGCATATCTCAAGTAGTTTATTTTGAGTGATGTCAAAACTAGGTCTTTAGAAGTAAAATGTATTAGACGGTATCCTTTTAGCTTTAGATGCACTATTGCATGAAAATGTGTCCATCACCATTCTAAACTTGTTCATATGCATGTGGATCAGTTTCACAAGTCAAAAACATGGTTTTGGGTAAGTATGCATATCATAGGTCGATGCATAGCTCTTGGAGATCGACCTCCACTGAGTGGAAAAATATTTGAAACATTCTGCCTCACATGCACTGACCTATGCATCGACGCACACACACATGCACCGACCCAGAGGTCGATACATAAAAATCACAGGTCGACGCATGCTGTGTGGAAAAATATTTGAAACATTCTGCCTCACATGCACTAACCTATGCAGCAATGTACACACACATGCACCGACCCAGAGATTGATGCATGGAAGTTACAGGTCGATGCATGATGTGTTGAATTAACACCAGACCTCACTGCCTTGTATAGGTTGACGCATAAAGTCCAGAGGTCGACCTATCGCTCAACTCTGAGCATTTTTGTGCACGAATTTTCCAGTTTGTACCTCCTTTCTCTCACACATATAAATAGATTCATGCATCTTTTTCTTAACCACTTTGAAACCAAAAAGAGACAAAACCGCTTCTCATCTTCATTCTTTCTCTTGCTATTTCATCAAATACACATAATCACTTTTGCTTGAGTGATCATAGATTGAGAGTGATAACGTCTAAGGTTAGGGATTTATAAATTTCGATTGAGTGAAGAATTTTGGGGGATTCATTGAATAAAACCATTGGGGTTTTGTCTTCCAACATAACATTGATTTGGGGGTTTTTTGACAAGAAGCTTTGGATTCGATTCATCCGGGTGAAAGCTTTGAAGAACGGTGGGTTCGGTCAAGGGAGAAACGGTAGATGGGGGATCAATCAAAGTTCTTGGGTGACAATAATTTGTGGTTGCAATTCAGCAGAGTGAAATCGTTGAAGAACGGTGAAGTTCGGTTAAAGGAAGTAGCGGTAACCAAAGGATTGATTCGAGATATTTCGGGCGACTTGATCTTGCTTAAGGTCAAGGGGAGAGAAGATAAAGAATCGACACCAAAATTGAGTTTATTTGTTAATTGCTTTAACTTCTCTTGTAATAACATTTTGCAAAGAAATAAAAACTATCTCAATTCTCGTTTGGAATTGGGGGCAGACGTAGTCGTAGCGAGGACGAACGCCGAACTGCCTAAACAAATCTTTGGGTTCCTCTCTCCTTATTTCTCTATTACTTTCTATTGATATTGGTATACAATTGTTAACTCGATAATAATTCTAAGTGTTAAATTGTGATACAAAGTTGTTTTTGTGTAGAGAATTGCATTTATCTATTGCAATTGGATTTCACAATCAACTACACTTAGATCACATTAACTTGCTAACAAATTATACGCTAACTGTTTGTGAAATTGTTTGTGAATAACAACAATTGCACAACAAGGGTTCGATAAATTGACCAAGTCAATTTATCACATATATTTCATCAGAAGTAGGTGCTTGAGTGTTAAATTGTTCAAATGAATATTTTTGTAAAATCAATAGATTCAAGCTACTTCTCACATTTAGCAATTATCACATTTATTAAAGGTTTTGCCGCATATCTGATTCTTCCAGTAGCGGTTCAGAATAGACGTGAGTCGATCCCGAAGCGTTTCTGCAAGCCATCTTTGAAAACAATTTCTAAAAGCAAGTAAATTTTTAAAAGGGATCTATTCACCCTCCCTATAGATCCTAAGCCTAGCGCTTAACACGTGATGTCTAGATTTTCCACCCCAGTAGATGAACTTCAGGAAGCAATAGAAACAAAAAGTTCATTTGAAAGCCAGTCCATCTTTATATAGTAGAGCAGACCAAACAATCAACGATCATGATTAAAAGAAAATAAGGAGTCAAAGAACAACGATTAGACCTTACCTTGGGAACACAATAGTACTTGTGTACACTCGAGCACCGTAGATGGAAAGGTCACGCCCTAACTTACGATCGTGGGGCCACTTGTTTAAAAAAATCGAAAAAATATCTAAATGATGGGAATTGCATTTAATGTGCTTGCTATTCACTTCTTCTATAACCCACTCCTAGACTTTCTACCTTCCTCTGCGGTCTACACGACAGCATAAGGCCGACCTGAATTCCAAAAGACTTCTCATTTAACACTGCACGACAAGTCATCGGGGCAGTTATTCTAGGCCGACCATAAGTCCAATGTAGAAAAGGCCCAAGCACTAAATCCAAAGCGATAAAAGTCCATTAAATTATTCATCTTATAAAAGTCAACATACGTAAAGTTTAAGGTATCCACTTTTTTCATACTTCCCTTTACTTCTTTTTGTGGACTTAACCCCTAGCTCGAGAGTTAAAGTGTTTACCTTGCAGATCCACTCCTACATTATCACACTGAAGACTTGCACTACCTCAACAGGAGCCCAACATTTGAATTAATCTATCATTCTTGTTCCTGAGCCGAACATATATTTTACATGAATCTTATATTATTATATTTAATTATAATTTACAATAATAAACTCAAATATTAGTAAAATTAATTAATATATAAATTAATAAATTTAATACTAAATAAGTTAGTTAGCAAATTTAGCATATTAACTCAAGAGATTAATTAGAATACACTATCACTGTAAAAACAACTTTACACCATCATTCAATTATAATGAAGCATATTAGCTCATTTGTTAAATTGCTTCGTTCTAATTGAATGATGGTGTAAAATTATTTTACACTGACAGTGTACTCTAATTAATCTCTTAACTTAATATAGAAAAAATATATATATTAATGATACAAAAATATTATTTATATTTATCTAAATAAATCAATTTGGCGGTTACATAAAATTTGAATAAAACTTTAGTGTTATCAATTTATGAAAGAAAAAAAAAAGTAAATGATTTGAGGTTACATAGGTTACTCATAAATATTTGCGAACCAGCCGAAATATATAAATAGCTTGACTTAAACTTAATTCCAACCTATCGCTCAGATACTATGATGGCATCACGTATAGAGAGAAAAAACCCTAACATTACCTATTCAGAAGAGGTTTCACTTCCCACTCTTCACTGTGATCTCATTCCAATGAAGCACCTTCTCCAATTCCAATGTGTCTCCTACTTCTGGAATTCTCTAATATCATTCGCCAGAAAACACTTTAAACTTTCAACAACCAAGCAGTCAGATATAACAAACCCTAACATCATGGATTCACTTCCTACTCTTCCTTTTGATCTCATAACAGAAATACTCTCTAGGCTACCCGTCAAACTCCTTCTCCAATTTCGATGCGTCTGCAAATCATGGAATTCTCTAATAACCGATCACAAATTTGCCCGAAAACACTTTAATCTGTCAACCACGCTAAACCTCCACGTAATAAGCTACGACGGTCCCTTGGACCGGTTTGTTTTAAGGTCTTATCCACTCCAATCCCTTTTCACAGACCTAACTACTAATTTCATTCAACTTGGTTTTCCATTTAATAGTCCTTATGAACACTATTTACATTACATTGTTGGCTCTTGTGATGGGATCCTTTGTCTCGCCGATTTTCATAACACTTTTGTTGTATTGTGGAATCCTTCCATTCAAAAATTCAAGGAATTGTCCCCTTTTGAAAAGCCACAAGTGGCTGGTTCGGCAAAGTTTGGCTTCGGCTATGATCATGTTTCTGGTAATTAGAAAGTGGTTGTTCTCTACGACTCCTATAGATGCAATATCATTGAAGACACTACTAAAATGAAGATTTATAATATGGGAACCAATTCTTGGAGAAGCTTTCAAAAGTTACCTTTTTCTACTAAATTCGGCCCTCATGAATCGGGAGCATATGTCAGCGGTACAATTAATTGGTTGGCCTATAATAAATCGTCTCTTCCAATTTTTATTCTTTCCTTTGATTTAGGTAAGGGGTCTTATCAAAAGATTTTTCCTCCTGAACATGGAGAGATTGATTCAAGGTCGAATTTGGTTGTGTTGAGGGATTGTTTGTGCATAATTTCTTATTACGATGTTTGGATAATGAAGGAGTATGGAATTAAAGAGTCTTGGACTAAATTGTTTAAACTCTCTAACTTGCCAGGTCAAAGAAAAGGTATTTGGCGTTCTTACTTGATTGTACCAACAACATCGCAGAATATGAAGCTTGTATCATGGGTCTCGAAGAAGCCATTGACTTAAGGATCAAGATCCTCGACATATATGGATATTCAGCCCTCGTGATCAACCAGATCAAAGACAAATGGGAAACTTATCACCCTGGCTTGATTCCTTACCGAGATTATGCAAGACGTCTGTTGACTTTCTTCAACAAGGTTGAATTGCATCATATACCTCGAGATCAGAATCGAATGGCAGATGCCTTGGCTACTCTATCTTCCATGTTCAAAGTCAGTCACTGGAATGATATGCCCAAAGTCAGAATTACGCGCCTTGAAAGGCCCGCCTATGTGTTTGCAACTGAAGCAGTCATCGATGATAAACCGTGGTTCCACGACATCAAACGCTTCCTTGAAACTCAAGAGTACCCGCTTGGGGCATCAAACAAAGATAAAAAAACTCTAAGGAGACTTTCTGGCAGTTTCTTCCTGAACGGAGATGTGCTATACAAAAGGAATTTCGACATGGTTTTGCTCAGATGTGTGGATAGACACGAAGCAGACATGTTAATGCATGGAGTGCATGAAGGGTCCTTTGGAACTCATTCAAATGGGCATGCAATGTCCAAAAAGATCTTAAGAGCAGGATACTATTGGTTGACAATGGAATCTGACTGTTATAAACACGTGAAGAGATGTCACAAGTGCCAGATCTACGTAGATAAGATCCATGTGCCACCGACTCAACTCAACGTTCTCTCATCTCCATGGCCTTTCTCCATGTGGGGTATCGACATGATTGGAATGATCGAACCGAAAGCTTCAAACGGTCATCGTTTCATCTTGGTAGCAATTGATTACTTCACCAAATGGGTCGAAGCAGCATCTTACGCCAATGTTACAAGACAAGTGGTTGTGAGGTTCATCAAGAATAACATCATTTGCCGATATGGTGTTCCCAGCAAGATCATTACTGATAATGGTTCAAACTTAAACAACAAGGTGATGAAATAATTATGTGAGGAATTCAAGATTGAGCATGATAACTCTTCTCCTTACAGACCAAAAATGAATGGCGTCGTCGAAGCCGCTAACAAGAACATTAAGAAGATCGTCCAGAAAATGGTCGTCGCTTACAAAGACTGGCATGAAATGCTGCCATTTGCTTTACATGGGTACCGTACTTCAGTGCGTACTTCAACAAGGGCAACTCCCTTTTCTCTAGTATACGGCATGGAAGTTGTACTCCCCGTAGAAGTTGAAATCCCATCAATGAGAGTCCTCATGGAGACTAAGTTATCAGAGGCTGAATGGTGTCAAAACAGATACGATCAGTTGAACTTAATCGAAGAGAAACGTATGACTGCTCTATGCCATGGACAGTTATACCAAGCAAGGATGAAACAAGCCTTCAACAAAAAGGTTCGACCTCGTGAACTTCAAGAAGGCGACCTCGTGCTTAAAAAGATCTTGTCTTTTCAACCAGATTCTAGGGGCAAATGGTCTCCTAATTACGAAGGCCCGTATGTTGTCAAAATAACATTTTCTGGCGGCGCCATGACTCTCGCAACCATGGATGGTGATGAACTCTCACATCCTGTGAATGGTGATGCAGTCAAGAAATACTTTGTCTAAAAAATACAAAAGAACAGCTCGGTAAGTCGAAAACCCGCAAAGGGCGACTTAGGCAAAAATAAGCGTCTCGGTGGACCGAAAACCCGAAAGGGCGGTCCAGGCAAAAATTAGAGACAATAAACAGAAAAAATTCATCCTGGTAGATTGAAAACCTGAAAGGGCGATCTAGGCAAAAATTAAGGATTTATGACAAAGTAACTGCATCAGTCCATACTTCGTCACCTGAGGAGTCTTTTTCACCAAAGGATCTTCAATCAAATCATCGCCAATCTGAAGCGACAAGCACAGTTGGAACTCAAAGTTGTTGGGGGGAATAGTGGTCATTGCTTTCAATGTAGCCTTTTCCGCATAATTACCATTTCCAACTTTTGTAAATACTCCATGGAATCACGCCTTTAGCTGATTTCCATCCTATTAAATAAATTTGAGCCTTGGGCCCATTTGTTTGCAAACTCTAATTTCTTTTAGCTTGCAAAATGACGCTTTAATTGTGTTATTCACTTTTGAAAGGAAAAAAGAAAAAAAAAGTTTTAAACGAATTTACTTTCCTTTTTCAAAATAAAAGCGAAACTTTCCTTTGAGTTGTGAACAACAGAAGGAACATCAACAGCTATCTCCATAGTGTTAGAACAAGATTTGTTCTGATCAATTATCTTAGTTTTGATGATAACAATAATATGAATTTTGCTTAAGATAATATGGTACTCTAATCCAATGCAATTTCCTTTTCAGGAAATATATAAAGAGTATGCATAATTCAGCGCTCAGAAGCTTTGTCTCAAAGGGTTCAGCATGCAACATCAGAACATGGTCTGGCAAGACATCAGAAGATGGTCGAAGCAGAATCAGAACATGGGTCTATGGAAGCATCAGAAGAACATGAGATCAGAAGCACTGAAGTTCTGATGGTATCACGCTCAGAAGCACTTCAAGGTCAGAAGATCAGAAGATGCTTTGCACCAAGCTGTTTGACTCTGATGATATTCAAACGTTGTATTCACAAACATCAGATCAGAAGGAAGTACAAGTGGCAAGCTACGCTGACTGACAAAAGGAACGTTAAAAGCTACTAAAGGCAACGTCAGTAGACACAACGTGAACAAGGCTCGAGGTAGTTGACAAAAGCGTATAACATTAAATGCGATGCTGTACGGAACACGCAAAGCATTAAATGCACTCAACGGTCATCTTCTCCAACGCCTATAAATATGAAGTTCTGATGAGAAGCAAGGTTAACGATTCTGAACAAAAACATCTCATATTAACTTGCTGAAACTCTGTTCTACTCAAAGCTCAGAATCTTCATCTTCATCAAAGCTCACTACATAGCTGTTGTAATATATTAGTGAGATTAAGCTTAAACGTTAAGAGAAATATCACAGTTTGTGATTATAGCTTTTAAGAAGCAATTGTAATACTCTTAGAATTGATTATATTAAGTTGTAAGGAACTAGAGTGATCGTGTGGATCAGAATACTCTAGGAAGTCTTAGAGGTTATCTAAGCAGGTTGTAACTAGAGTGATCGTGTGGATCAGAATACTCTAGAAAGTCTTAGAGGGTATCTAAGCAGTTGTTCCTGGAGTGATCAGTGTGTGATCAGAAGACTCTGGAAGACTTAGTTGCTGACTAAGTGGAGAACCATTGTAATCCGTGCGATTAGTGGATTAAATCCTCAGTTGAGGTAAATCATCTCTGCGGGGGTGGACTGGAGTAGTTTAGTTAACAACGAACCAGGATAAAAATAACTGTGCAATTTATTTTTATCTGTCAAGTTTTTAAAGCTACACTTATTCAAACCCCCCCTTTCTAAGTGTTTTTCTATCCTTCAATTGGTATCAGAGCGCCGGTTCTAAGGTGCAAGCACTTAACCGTGTTTAGAAAAGATTCAGGAAGAGAAAAACGCTTCAGTAAAAGATGGCTGATGAAACTGCAAAGTCTACATCTACATCTGGCTCTGCTGAGCAACACAACGGTAACAATGGTTATACTAGACCGCCGGTATTTGATGGTGAAAACTTTGAATACTGGAAAGATAAACTGGAAAGTTACTTTCTTGGTCTAGATGGTGATCTATGGGATCTTCTGATGGATGGTTACAAACATCCAGTAAATGCCAGTGGCGTAAAGCTGACAAGGCAAGAAATGAACGATGATCAGAAGAAGCTTTTCAGGAATCATCATAAATGCAGAACTGTTTTGCTGAATGCTATCTCTCATGCTGAGTATGAGAAGATATCTAACAGGGAAACGGCCTATGACATATATGAGTCTTTGAAAATGACTCATGAAGGAAATGCTCAAGTCAAGGAGACTAAAGCTCTCGCTTTAATCCAGAAGTATGAAGCCTTCAAGATGGAGGATGATGAAGACATTGAAAAGATGTTTTCAAGATTTCAAACTCTTACTGCTGGATTGAGAGTTCTTGACAAGGGATACACCAAGGCTGATCACGTAAAGAAGATCATCAGAAGCTTACCCAGAAGATGGGGTCCTATGGTGACTGCATTCAAGATTGCAAAGAATCTGAATGAAGTTTCTCTGGAAGAGCTTATCAGTGCCTTGAGGAGTCATGAAATAGAGCTGGACGCAAATGAGCCTCAAAAGAAAGGTAAGTCTATTGCATTAAAATCCAATATCATGAAATGCACTAACGCTTTTCAGGCTAGAGAAGAAGATCCTGAAGAATCAGAATCTGAAGAAGAAGATGAACTGTCCTTGATCTCCAGAAGGCTAAATCAACTCTGGAAGAACAAGCAAAGGAAGTTCAGAGGCGTCAGAAGTTCAAAGAAATTTGAACGTGGAGAATCCTCTGATGACAGAAGATTTGACAAGAAGAAGGTCATGTGCTATGAATGCAATGAGCCTGGACACTTCAAGAATGAATGTCCAAAACTTCAGAAGGAAAATCCCAAGAAGAAGTTTCATAAGAAGAAAGGTCTTATGGCAACCTTGGATGAGTCAGAAGATGATTCAGACTCTGAAGATGAGCAGGCTAACTGTGCGCTGATGGCGACAGAAGATGACGGATCAGAATCTACATCAGAATCAGATTCTGAAGAGGTATTTTCTGAACTTACTAGAGATGAGTTAGTTTCCGGTCTAGCAGAACTTCTGGAATTCAAGTCTCAGATTAGTCTCAAATACAAAAAGCTGAAAAAGCTATTTGAATTTGAAACAAAGAAGCTTGAGTTGGAGAATTCTGAATTAAAAGAAAAACTTTTAAAATTATCCAATAATGTTGGATCTCCTTCTGATTCAGAAAAATCCACTCCTAGTCTAAACCATATTCTGAAAGAATATAATTTAAGTTTCAGGAAGTTCTTATCTAGAAGTATTGGCAGAAGTCAGCTAGCTTCTATGATATATGCTGTGTCTGGAAACAAAAGAGTCGGCATTGGTTTTGAGGGTGAAACCCCATACAAACTTGAACCTGTTGATGAAATGAAATTCACATACAAGCCATTGTATGATCAGTTCAAGTATGGCCACTCCCATGATATTAGGCACACTTCACATGCTCAAAGTTTTCACATAACACACACCAAAAAGCATGTGACACAACCTAGGAAATATCATGAAACTCACATTAAAAATTATCATGCTGTTCCTCCTATTGCTTACAATGTTAAACTCAAGTTCAATTAGAACTTGAGAAAATCTAACAAGAAAGGACCCAAGAAGATGTGGGTACCTAAGGATAAGATTATTCCTATTGCAGATATCCTTGGCTGCAAAAAGGACAAAGCACAACATGTCGTGGTACCTGGACTCTGGATGCTCACGACACATGACAGGAAGAAGGTCTATGTTCCAAGACCTGGTGCTTAAGTCCGGAGGAGAAGTCAAGTTTGGAGGAGATCAGAAGGGCAAGATAATTGGCTCTGGAACTATAAAGTCTGGTAACTCTCCTTCCATTTCTAATGTACTTCTTGTAGAAGGATTAACACATAACCTCTTATCTATCAGTCAATTGAGTGACAATGGTTATGATATAATCTTTAATCAAAAGTCTTGCAAGGCTGTAAATCAGAAGGATGGCTCAATCCTATTTACAGGCAAGAGGAAGAACAACATTTATAAGACAGATCTGCAAGATCTTATGAGTCAGAAGGTGACTTGTCTTATGTCTGTTTCTGAAGAGCAGTGGGTCTGGCACAGAAGATTAGGTCATGCTAGTTTGAGAAAGATTTCTCAGATTAACAAACTGGATCTTGTCAGAGGACTCCCTAATCTGAAATTCAAATCAGATGCTCTTTGTGAAGCATGTCAGAAGGGCAAGTTCTCCAAACCTGCATTCAAGTCCAAGAATGTTGTTTCTACCTCAAGGCCATTAGAACTCTTGCACATTGATCTGTTTGGCCCAGTCAAAACAGCATCTGTCAGAGGGAAGAAATATGGATTAGTCATCATAGATGATTATAGCCGCTGGACGTGGGTAAAATTCTTGAAACACAAGGATGAGTCTCATTCAGTGTTCTTTGATTTCTGCATTCAGATTCAATCTGAAAAAGAGTGTAAAATCATAAAGGTTAGAAGTGATCATGGTGGTGAATTTGAGAACAGATCCTTTGAAGAATTCTTCAAAGAAAATGGTATTGCCCATGATTTCTCTTGTCCTAGAACTCCACAGCAAAATGGAGTTGTAGAACGAAAGAATAGGACTCTGCAAGAAATGGCCAGAACCATGATCAATGAAACCAATATGGCTAAGCATTTCTGGGCAGAAGCAATAAACACTGCATGCTATATTCAGAATAGAATCTCTATCAGACCTATTCTAAATAAGACTCCTTATGAATTGTGGAAGAATAAAAAGCCCAACATTTCATATTTCCATCCTTTTGGATGTGTATGCTTTATTCTGAACACTAAAGATCATCTTGGTAAGTTTGATTCCAAAGCACAAAAATGTTTCCTTCTTGGATATTCTGAACGCTCAAAAGGCTACAGAGTATACAATACTGAAACATTGATTGTAGAAGAATCAATCAATATCAGGTTTGATGATAAGCTTGGTTCTGAAAAACCAAAGCAGTTTGATAATTTTGCAGATTGGGATATTGATATATCAGAAGTTGTTAAGCCAAGAAGCAACGCATCAGAAGCAGAGCTTCTCAGAAGCAAAGAATCTGAAGATCAAGTATCAGCTTCTCTGGAGAATCTAAGCATTTCTGAAGAACCATCTGTCAGAAGATCATCCAGACTCATCTCTGGTCATTCAGAAGATGTCATTCTTGGAAAGAAAGATGATCCAATCAGAACAAGAGCATTCCTTAAGAACAATGCAGACTGTCAATTAGGTCTTGTATCTTTGATCGAGCCAACTTCTGTTGATCATGCTCTAGAAGATCCAGACTGGATAATTGCTATGCAAGAAGAACTGAATCAGTTTACAAGGAATGATGTTTGGGATCTTGTTCCTAGACCAGATGGATTCAATATAATCGGTACAAAATGGGTCTTCAGAAACAAGCTCAGTGAGAAAGGTGAAGTGGTAAGGAACAAAGCCAGACTGGTGGCTCAGGGTTATAGTCAGCAAGAAGGGATTGACTATACAGAAACCTTTGCACCAGTGGCCAGGTTAGAATCTATTCGTCTATTAATTTCATTTGCCACTCAACATAACATCACTCTTTATCAGATGGATGTTAAGAGTGCCTTCTTAAATGGTTATATAGATGAAGAAGTTTATGTCCATCAACCTCCTGGTTTTGAAGACTCTATGTCTCCTAATCATGTTTTTAAACTAAAGAAATCGTTGTATGGATTGAAACAAGCTCCCAGAGCTTGGTATGAACGCTTAAGTTCTTTCCTTCTGGATAATGGTTTCACTAGAGGAAAAGTGGACACTACTCTCTTTTGTAAAACCTTTAAAAGGGATATTTTAATTTGTCAAATATATGTAGATGATATTATTTTTGGAACATCTAATGCTACACTTGGAAAGGAGTTTGCTGAGTCTATGCAGGCTGAGTTTGAAATGAGCATGATGGGAGAACTCAAGTATTTCCTTGGAATACAAATAAATCAAACATCAGAAGGAACGTATGTTCACCAAACCAAGTATGTGAAGGAACTTCTGAAGAAGTTTAATCTTCTAGACTGCAAAGAAGCCAAAACTCCTATGCATCCAACATGCATCCTAGGTAAGGATGAGGTAAGTAAGAAGGTAGATCAGAAGTTATACAGAGGTATGATTGGATCTCTTCTATATTTGACTGCTTCTAGACCTGACATTCTGTTCAGTGTTTGTTTGTGTGCTAGATTCCAATCAGATCCTAGAGAATCTTATTTAACTGCTGTTAAGAGAATTCTAAGGTATCTGAAAGGTACTACTAATGTTGGCTTAGTTTACAGAAAATCTAAAGAATACAACTTAGTAGGATTCTGCGATGCTGACTATGCTGGAGACAGAATTGAAAGAAAGAGTACTTCAGGAAGTTGCCAATTTCTTGGAAGTCATTTGATCTCCTGGTATAGCAAGAAGCAAGCAACTATTGCTCTATCAACAACAGAAGCAGAATATGTCGCTGCTGCTGGTTGCAGTACACAGATGCTCTGGATGAAGAGTCAGTTAGAAGATTATCAGATATATGAGAGTAACATTCCTATATTCTGTGATAATACTTCTGCTATATGTTTATCTAAGAATCCTATTCTTCATTCAAAGGCTAAACATATTGAGATTAAACATCATTTCATAAGGGACTATGTTCAGAAGGGTGTTATATCTTTAAACTTTGTTGATACAGACCATCAATGGGCTGATATCTTTACAAAACCCCTGGCTGAAGATAGGTTTAAGTTCATTCTGAAGAACATCAGTATGGATTTATGCCCAGAATGAGAAGATGAGAAGTTCTTACGTATGAGTATCTTCTGAAATGAATGTGGATTTTTTTTCCAGAAGTTCTGATTGAAATCTTTTAGAAATTATGATTCGGTTATTACTAACGTTTCATTGTCTAAGTTGATTCAGAACCTCTTTTAAAGCAAAACAGCTGTAACGTTTTATCTCGGGATGGTAAACCTGTAGTTACTGTTCATGGATAAGCGCGCGTGCAGTTGAAGGGACGCCGACCATAGGTAACTGTGCTAGTCACCTCATTTGTCTTTATTATCTCTCCTCATGTCACGTAACATTAAATGCTATCCATCATTTGTTTCATTTTATTTTCTTTTAAATACTCTTCAAACGCTTCTCCTTCCCTCTTATATTTTCTCTTTTACACTCTGTCTGTGTTCTCCTTCTCTATCTCTTTGCATTCCTCATCAAGTTTTTCTCTCTCTCTTCCGTTTTCTTCTCTTGCTCAAACAAAGTTTTTCTTTCTTTTAAAAATCCTAGTTCAAACCTAGCGTTCATCTTGAATCCTTTGTCTGGATCTCTTAATCATGCTCTAAGCCTGTTGAAGATCTATGACTCAAAGGTGGCAGATCTCTGCATATCTCGGGATGGCTCTCCTAATACCTCTCAAGTCAGACCTCTTCTTTGATGTTGTTATCAACTTTCACCCAAAGACAGAAGACTTTCTTGAGTTATGGGAAGAGGTTAAGAATGATATTCTTAACTTCTATGTTAAGGGAAAGCCCCGTTTGCAACAGCAGTTCTCTGTCTGTGAACTGTCCCTCTCTTCCTCTTTGGTCTCTTGAATCTCTCCTACAGTGGAGGTTCTAGTCTGGAAGACAAGAAGACCACGGGGATTCTTGATGGGTTGACACAGAATGTGTCTTGCTAGGGTTTTGTTTTTAATTTTTGTAGTCATTTCCTCTTGGAATGACTTTTTATGTATTTGCTAGGAATGTTTCTCATCTTGTTAAACATAGGAACCTTTTGTAATATCTTTTGATTATCAATGAAAAGTTTCTTTGTTTTTACATTCCAGTGATTTTATTTGTCGTTTTATTCATCTGAATTTTTTGAAATATTTTTTTGATGTTATGACAAAAAGGGGGAGAAGATAAATGATAAATGATTTGATTAATCTATCAGTTGCTGGGTAAAGCTCCCACACATTTTCTAACAAGAACTGCAAGTTCTATATGGTTTAAGTGTTTTGCAGGTATAAAGAAGTGAAGAGAATCTTCAAAGCAAACACAAGAAGCAAAACCATAGGAAGTGTGAAGCAAGCTAAGTGCTGTCAAGCTTCAGAAATCAGAAGCAAGAAAGAAGAATGAATCAGAAGCACTGATAATAGAATTTGATCCATATTTGTCTATTTGCTCTGACAAAATTCTATTTGCTCAGATACATTATTTTAGCCTATATGGCTCTGATACATATCATGTGTTCTGATATACATTTTATGTTCTGACTCGTTCATGCTGACTTTTGTCGTTTAGTTTTTGTTCTGTAACATTTCAGGATGTAGAGATGCTCTGATGATGCTCTGGTACATTCAACAATGTTCTGATACAAATCTAGCATGAAGTGATGTTGGTAGAAATTCAAAGCTCTGAAGCTATCCGAGGGAAGCAGAAATCAGAAGCTGTGAATGTTCTAAAGATCCAGAAAACTCAAGTTCTGAAGCTGTCCTAAATGGAAGCAGAAATCAGAAGCTGTGAATGTTCTGAAGATCAAAGAAATTCAAGTTCTGAAGCTGTCCTAAATGGAAGCAGAAATCAGAAGTTGTGAATGTTCTGAAGATCAAAGAAATTCAAGTTCTGAAGCTGTCCTAGATGGAAGCAGAAATCAGAAGCTGTGAATGTTCTGAAGATCAAAGAAATTCAAGTTCTGAAGCTGTCCTAGATGGAAGCAGGAATCAGAAGCTGTGAGTGTTCTAGGGATCTAAGGAAATTCTAGTTCTGAAGCTGTCCAATGGAAGCAGAAGTCAGAAGCTATGAATTCTCTGAAGACAGAAGCTTATGTGATCGTCTCTACCGAAATAATCAGGGAAGTCTTTTATTAAAGTTCTTCGAGTATTTATTTCAGGGGGAGATTATTTATCTCAGGGGGAGATTGTTAATCTCAGGGGGAGACATATTCATATGCTTATGCTATAGCTGTGTAATTTTTCTTTTGCCGTCTGCTCTTTCTGATCGCAAATTCATATCATTTATATATGTTTTTGTCATCATCAAAAAGGGGGAGATTGTTAGAACAAGATTTGTTCTGATCAATTATCTTAGTTTTGATGATAACAATAATATGAATTTTGCTTAAGATAATATGGTACTCTAATCCAATGCAATTTCCTTTTCAGGAAATATATAAAGAGTATGCATAATTCAGCGCTCAGAAGCTTTGTCTCAAAGGGTTCAGCATGCAACATCAGAACATGGTCTGGCAAGACATCAGAAGATGGTCGAAGCAGAATCAGAACATGGGTCTATGGAAGCATCAGAAGAACATGAGATCAGAAGCACTGAAGTTCTGATGGTATCACGCTCAGAAGCACTTCAAGGTCAGAAGATCAGAAGATGCTTTGCACCAAGCTGTTTGACTCTGATGATATTCAAACGTTGTATTCACAAACATCAGATCAGAAGGAAGTACAAGTGGCAAGCTACGCTGACTGACAAAAGGAACGTTAAAAGCTACTAAAGGCAACGTCAGTAGACACAGCGTGAACAAGGCTCGAGGTAGTTGACAAAAGCGTATAACATTAAATGCGATGCTGTACGGAACACGCAAAGCATTAAATGCACTCAACGGTCATCTTCTCCAACGCCTATAAATATGAAGTTCTGATGAGAAGCAAGGTTAACGATTCTGAACAAAAACATCTCATATTAACTTGCTGAAACTCTGTTCTACTCAAAGCTCAGAATCTTTATCTTCATCAAAGCTCACTACATTGCTGTTGTAATATATTAGTGAGATTAAGCTTAAACGTTAAGAGAAATATCACAGTTTGTGATTATAGCTTTTAAGAAGCAATTGTAATACTCTTAGAATTGATTACATTAAGTTGTAAGGAACTAGAGTGATCGTGTGGATCAGAATACTCTAGGAAGTCTTAGAGGTTATCTAAGCAGGTTGTAACTAGAGTGATCGTGTGGATCAGAATACTCTAGAAAGTCTTAGAGGGTATCTAAGCAGTTGTTCCTGGAGTGATCAGTGTGTGATCAGAAGACTCTGGAAGACTTAGTTGCTGACTAAGTGGAGAACCATTGTAATCCGTGCGATTAGTGGATTAAATCCTCAGTTGAGGTAAATCATCTCTGCGGGGGTGGACTGGAGTAGTTTAGTTAACAACGAACCAGGATAAAAATAACTGTGCAATTTATTTTTATCTGTCAAGTTTTTAAAGCTACACTTATTCAAACCCCCCCTTTCTAAGTGTTTTTCTATCCTTCAATTGGTATCAGAGCGCCGGTTCTAAGGTGCAAGCACTTAACCGTGTTTAGAAAAGATTCAGGAAGAGAAAAACGCTTCAGTAAAAGATGGCTGATGAAACTGCAAAGTCTACATCTACATCTGGCTCTGCTGAGCAACACAACGGTAACAATGGTTATACTAGACCGCCGGTATTTGATGGTGAAAACTTTGAATACTGGAAAGATAAACTGGAAAGTTACTTTCTTGGTCTAGATGGTGATCTATGGGATCTTCTGATGGATGGTTACAAACATCCAGTAAATGCCAGTGGCGTAAAGCTGACAAGGCAAGAAATGAACGATGATCAGAAGAAGCTTTTCAGGAATCATCATAAATGCAGAACTGTTTTACTGAATGCTATCTCTCATGCTGAGTATGAGAAGATATCTAACAGGGAAACGGCCTATGACATATATGAGTCTTTGAAAATGACTCATGAAGGAAATGCTCAAGTCAAGGAGACTAAAGCTCTCGCTTTAATCCAGAAGTATGAAGCCTTCAAGATGGAGGATGATGAAGACATTGAAAAGATGTTTTCAAGATTTCAAACTCTTACTGCTGGATTGAGAGTTCTTGACAAGGGATACACCAAGGCTGATCACGTAAAGAAGATCATCAGAAGCTTACCCAGAAGATGGGGTCCTATGGTGACTGCATTCAAGATTGCAAAGAATCTGAATGAAGTTTCTCTGGAAGAGCTTATCAGTGCCATGAGGAGTCATGAAATAGAGCTGGACGCAAATGAGCCTCAAAAGAAAGGTAAGTTTATTGCATTAAAATCCAATATCATGAAATGCACTAACGCTTTTCAGGCTAGAGAAGAAGATCCTGAAGAATCAGAATCTGAAGAAGAAGATGAACTGTCCTTGATCTCCAGAAGGCTAAATCAACTCTGGAAGAACAAGCAAAGGAAGTTCAGAGGCGTCAGAAGTTCAAAGAAATTTGAACGTGGAGAATCCTCTGATGACAGAAGATTTGACAAGAAGAAGGTCATGTGCTATGAATGCAATGAGCCTGGACAAAAATCCTTCAGGATAAAAATAACTGTGCAATTTATTTTTATCTGTCAAGTTTTTAAAGCTACACTTATTCAAACCCCCCCCTTTCTAAGTGTTTTTCTATCCTTCACATAGGATGAACCAAAGATTATCCTTCAGAACTGTTCTTTTCCCCAAAAATATGATGAGACAACGGTATTCTTATCCCAAAAAGAATTCCTGAACCAATTACCCCTCGTGGTAGAAAGGTTCTTCTATCCCCAGTGAAGAAGGTTTTTTATCCCCAGTAACGAAGGTTTTCCATCTTCAGTGAAAAGGTCTTCCATCTCAATAAGAAAAGATGCTTATCTTCCCCAGAGAAGTTGAAAGCACGCAACACCATTCATCACCTGTGTTATCTACACCGTGTTAAAAAACATTAACTGAGTATCTGGTTATATTGCGAAGTCGGTCCTTCTCCAGTACATACTTCTTTGTCTGTCAGTATCGTCAGCATGCATGCTACATTCATGACATTTGTCATTCATACATATTTGCATCATTTATGCATTCTTGCATTTTTTTCATTTGTTTGCTTAGAAATCACTTGTTTAGGATATATCTATCCTCAAAAAAAAAAAGAAAAAAAGAAAAAGAGAAGAAACATGTATGGGCGTGTCATCTCTCCAATAGATTGTCACCCATAAGCAGAAAGAACATCTTCTTTCTCCAGTTCCCCACTGAGATCATTCCTCGTGGAAGAAGGTTGCTTCAATTTCTCCTCTCCAAAACGAAGGAGAAAATCCCAGTTGAGTTCATTCCTCGTGGGTACCAAGTCTTGTTTGACTGCTTCTTTCCAATTAATTCTTGGTTAGAACATTGTCTTTACCAGAGATTCAAATTCCGATTCTCAAAATAGAGTCAAGAAAAGTTGAACCATAAACAATAGCCTCATCATCTGAGCAGTTTATGTTTCTTTCAAAATATTTTTCCTCTCAAGGAAATCAATCATGAAGACCATCTGACAATCAGGGCCTTATTACTGTTCACAAGGCTGAATATCCAGTAATTTCCCTAGTAAGGTCTCCAGAATCATTTTATAACTCGGCTGATAATTGATCATGTCTTCAAAACCGCTATCACAGGGCTGGTAGTCGGTAACCTTTTTATTCTGGTTCTATTATTTAACATGTCTATCACAAGGCTGATAGTCGGTAATATTAACCGAACCTTTGAAACTCTTTTTACCATGTCAAGTCTATAACCATGTTGATAGTCGGTAATACAGTTTCATACCTTCGACCTTCGCATTATTAACAAGTCTATCACTGTGCTACTAGTCGGTAATGCCGATAGGTAATCTTTTCTTACAAAGCTATCATCCCCCGGTTGAAGCATACACTTGCTTACCCAAAAAGAAAAAAACGGATTCTCTTCCTAAAACGGATTGAGACATCCTTCCCAATCTCTTGTCCCCAGTGGAGTTAGTTCTTGATATCCCCTCGGTAAAGATATCCTTGCATCATTCGCAATTTTGGTATCTTAGGTCCAAAATTCGCGTCTTCTGATATTTAAGTCTCATCCACCCTATCGAAACGAAGATTTTCAATCTTCATGTCTCAAGTTGAAGAAACTTAAATAGGGGCATCTGTCATACCCCAATTTTTGACCTAAGATACCACCTCACATCATTGCATATACATCATTTGCATCTCTAACAAACTGCATAGCTTGTGTTTACTACTTGTAACTCAACAGGGTTTAATCAAAAACTCATTCATCAGTACAAGTAACAGTCAACTAGGGTTTGGTTCTCCCTTCATCTCAAATGGATTATCTTCATCAACAATCAACATTTGGTCCTCAAAAATTCATTTCAACAAGCTCAAAAGCTCTGAATTCACCAGATTAGGGTTTTAACTAAAGATAGCATACTCCTGACTTTTGCTCAGGATTTGGCCTAATGACTTGGGACATGACCTCAAGACCCCAAGTACATCATTTTGACTTAATCCATTGGCTCTGGACATCTCCTACACCAAGATTGATCAACAGTGAAATTTCAAATCATCAGATTAGGGTTTTGAACTATCAGGGACTAAAATCAGGGATCACATTTGGGAAACCCTAAAAGGCTCCAGGGGATCACTCAAAGGTTTCAATCATATTCAAATGATCCCTATGACAATATCCAATGGAAATTACATCTCAATTCAAGATCCACAGTCATCTATTTCATCAGGTCGACAATTAGGGTTTTTAACCCAATTCACCTGAACAACTGACTTTTTAATCAGAACATGATGCCACAACTTAAACTATGGCTCAAGATCCTCCAATAACTCAATGTGATCCATTCATACCACTCATTTGGTGAGGATAGCCTGGTTCATTTGAAATCTCCAGAAACGCGATTCGTTTAAAAAAGTCAACTGTACAAGATCACCATTGACTTTTTGGAAATTTTGGTCAACCATGACTTTTGAAGTTTTGAATCATCAATATATGATATATGAAGTCATTTGATCAAGGAAAATCAAGAAAATCAATCAAGAATCAAAAAGTCAAAAGTTTGACTTTCATACTTAGAAAAATTTCTAAGTGTTTTTCAATGGTTTTTTCCAAACTTTGGAAGGGAATAACTCAAAATTTCTCCTACAAACTGAAAAAAACTTCCAACATGAAAGTTGTAGATTTTGATCCAATAAACAACTTTGTAACATCAAATGATTTTCCAAAAGATCAACCATTTAAGAGATATGGAGCTTCAAAGTTGGTATCTTTTGAAAATTTCACTTAAAACCTCATTTTCATCAAAGTTCATGGATCTTTTTCACCCATTTCCTTAAAGGTCTTGAAGAAACTTTCAACTAGGATTTTGAAGTATGTAACATGAGCTTTCCAAAATGTCCAAGAGCATGAAAAAATATGGAGCATAGCTATGGTTTTGAATTATGCATTTAGTGATCATTTTCACTTGAAATTTCAAGTCATTTTGCCAAAATTTTGAACCATATGGTCTATGATCCAAGTAATTATGCATAGATGCAATAATTGAAAGATATTTTCTGATTTGAGACAGATGGGAAAGAGATAAGAAGCATAGCCAATTTTAACCATGGTTTAGGTTTTAACCATCTTGCATTTAATGTGAAAGATTCCTTTTTATCTCTTAAGCCAAGTCATCACTCTTTGATCCACTTGCAAAGGCTTTGTATTCAGAAAGCTTGGCCTATAAATAGAGGTCATTTCCACTCTTCAAATCACACCAAAACCTCACAAATTATAGGTTTTCTCTTCCTTTCTTAGAATGCAAGTTTCATAGTTTTTCAAAGAGGGAGAAATTCCAACCTCCAAACCTTTGAAGTTCTGGCCAAAGTAATGCTTCCCACAACTCATAAACATCATATGGGATGTGTTTGATCCACTCACACACCCCAAAAACACCAAGAACTCAGAATCACTACCTCACTTCCCAAATATGCATAACACTAGCCTTATCATGCCAATTTCCATTCAAGCTCATTTCTGCCCAAACTAACACTTCTAACATCATCCATATATCACATATGAACTATACAATCCATCACATATAGCCTATAACCTCAGAATCATCAAGCTCGATTCATACTTGGCCCTACTGCAGATCGGGTTCCACCAACTGATCCAGATGTTTTCAATCCACTCCAAGCATTCAAACATGTTCCCTAGGGTCCATTGAAGCTGTCCAGATCAAGCAACAACATCTGTAACACCTCCAGGCTCAAATTCGATTTCCAGTTTTGCCACTTTTAAGGTAAGTTCTCTTGAACTTCAAACTCATACATACACGCATCATAAATGAAATATGGATATATCATCTTGTTTCTGCACCTATGAGGATCATTAACCCTCAATCAATTGCATCATATCATGATCATACACGATTTCACAATGATTTGTCATATTAGGGTTCTTCGTGTTCATCAGAGAATTAATGATCTTAGAGTAAAAATAAATGAAACTAAATGATACCATTGTGTTCCTTGTGAAAAATCGAGCAAGATAGGCTATTCACTTGATCCAAACAACTCCGTTTCAAGAATTTTCAAAATCAAGTTGGGGATGTGTTCTTGGCGCCATTTTTGTTCAGGAAATTCAAATGATTCATTTTAAAACATAATTAAATGGAAGCGTGTATATTACAACCTGCGCGCGCAGCTCCTCAGTTGGCAAGTGTTTTGGTTGGTGAGAGAGAGGGCGTGGGTTCAAACCCTTGTGAAGACAAACCTTTTTTTAACACTTTTTCTCTTTCATTTTTTACACAACTTCATCTAATTAATTAACCTATCAAATTAATTCATTTTTACTTCATTTTTTGCACACTTGATATTTAATATATATATTTTATGAATATCCAAAAAAATCACAAAAAAGTATTTATTTAATACATTTTTAATTAGGTTTAAAATGACATGTTTTTAAGTGTTTTAATACTTTAAATATTGTTTTTTTCACTTGATTTTTCAAACCTAATCACTTGTAAATATTTTGTGATCAAACCCTAATCATTTAGGTGTTAATTAAGTATAATCTTTGTGTTTATCTTAATTAAATTGATTTTTTTTCAAAATTTCAAACCATTTTAAAACAAACGATCGTCGTTTTTCAAAACAAATCGCTTTCAAAACCATTTCTTTTTGGTTCTCCTTTCAAAAACTCTTGATTAAATCTTTTTAGATTGATCAATTGATTTTCAAAACCTCATGGGCATCCCTTATGGTATAAGCCCCATTCCTTTGTATAAATTTAGGTTTTTTCATTGTATATATACCTACCTTTTATACTTCGATCGAATTGATTTAAACCCTCGAATAACAAGACCAAAATTAGGGTTTTTCTTCAAAATCAATTTGGGCCTCCATGTAGGTATAAGTCCCATACCTTTACATGAAATTAGGTATTTCATTGTACATACACCTTTTTGTACATACCTCGATTAATTTGTTTTTTAACTTCGAATAACAAATCAAAAATGAAGGTTTTCGTTAAATCTTCCCAAAAATACCATGGGCCTCCATGTAGGTACAAGTCCCAATCTCTCTTGTAAATACTTGTTTACATAGCTTTGAATAAACTCAATGGGCCTCTCCCCGAGTATAAGTCCCGAGCCCCGTGTATACAAATGGATCATGCTTACAGGTATATTTCCTTCATAAACTCCATTATATACACACACTTTGTCATATATGTAACTGTTCATATTTTTTCATGTACTTGTTCATATTTGTTCGTACTTGTTCATATTTGTGATTGTGTTATATATACTTGTTCAATTTAGTACAACAATAGGTTTCCCATAGCCTCCTATTGGGCTTCGTGCAAAGAATCTCCCTAGTTTAGGTTAGGACATAGAGTATGGTTTCCCGGTGAAATCGCTCTAAGAGCTCAAACCAACTATACCATGCCTCCTCTTGGGCTTCGTACAAACGACTTGTCCCTCCCATAGACTCCTCTTGGGCTTACAATGCAAGGACCCTCGATTGTCCCTCCCATAGCCTCCTCTTGGGCTTACAATGCAAGGACCCTCGGATAGCCTCCTCTTGGGCTTCGTACAAGGACCCACGGGCTTCTTATAAGCATCCCCAATATCCAAAACAAATACCCTAGGAGATTAGATATTTTTCATCTTTATGATAGGAGTATCTCTTCTATATCATCACAAACAATTAAAACTCAACTTTTTTTGCCACAAGGCTGGCTAATCAATCAAACCGTTTTTCCATCATACTGGCTGATTAATCAAAGTTTTTGTCACAAGGCTGACTTCATTGAAACTTTTGCCACAAGGCTGGCTGATTAATCAAAACTTTTTGTCACAAGGCTGACTTCATCGAAAGTTTTTGCCACAAGGCTGGTTAAACAAAAAACATCTTTATCATTCTAAGCGCCATAAGTGGCACAGCCTAGGGCTTATAATGAAAAGATTTCAAACAAAAATCAAACAGATGTATGTGATGATATAGATTAGATACATCGAACATTAAGATGACATTTGTCTCTTATCCTTTGCTTCCAATAGCCTAAGTGGGAACTACGATTGCTCTGACTTTCTCAACATCCCTTTGAGAATACGTAGGCACAAGGTCGTATCCTTGGCGAGCAAAACTTCTCCCTCAAACCACTCAAACCTTAGCACCCATAGACCCCGAGCTACAGATTCTCTGATTCCCTCTAAGGGATATGTATGCAGAGGATCGCGATGATCTTTGCGAGCATAATCAAACAAACACCTTAGGTCCCACCTATCTCACAAGAACCTCCACGATAACATAGAATGAAATAAACATAACAAAGAAACCTATAGAGTACTATAGATACGTTGGGTGCTGATACCTTCCCTTCGTATAACCAACCCTCTTACCCGAAATCTCTCCCCCACTTTTGCATTGCTTTTAGTTTTGGGCTTTGCATCTGTTTTTAGGTTATTGCAACTTTTTTCCTTTTCCTACTTTGGAAACAATAAAAAGTTTGGTCGAAACAAAAGAAAAATCATTTTTTTGAGCATTCGAGCCCAAAGAAGGCATCAGGTGTCTCATCCCGAAAAAGATACGATTTTTCCCCGCGACACAATCTTAAACTAACCTCCTTGAGGATTGAAGGCATACATAAGTTTTACAAAACTAAACCGACACACTAAATATCTAGCAGTTACATAAAGTTTAATTAAACTGACACACCAAATATCATATAACAACAAACAAAAAGACACTCCAAAATGGACACGTTAAGTCCAACTCTTTGTTGGTTTAAGCCTTGGTCTCAAGAAGCTTGTCGATCATGTCAGCAACTTCTTGGACAGTGGTGATGCTCTAAGCACTTTCTTCTTCCACGCTAATATTGCCAAATTCTTTCTCAAGTCCCATCACAATCTCAACCTGCACAAAATTTAAAATGCTTGTATAAATAATCGAGCAAAATATCATAGAATGTAAACCAGAAAAAACTGACATCGTCTTCTAATATGCATCAAATATTCGCAATTAGCGCGTCATTTGAGCTCCATTAATAAGTACATTCTAAAAATACTTATAAGAGTAGTATTAAGATTTACAATCACAATTGTTAAGATTTAATTGAAATTCTAAGCTAAATATATGTTTCATGTCTTACTGTATTGAATTGGCCAGGTAGCACAACACCCAAAGGAAGAAAAGATTACACTAGCTAAGGTAACTTATTATCTGGCAGCATCTTGTGTGGCTGGCTATCTTGAAATCTTGAAGGCTTATAATATCATTATCAAGTATCATTATCAAGTCCACTTGAAAGAAGTCTTATAATATTAAAAGGAAAAAAGTATCAATAATGATTAATAAGTTATAAGTATCATTGTCTGCAGATATTATAAGTATCTGCTCTTCTATCTATGCTAAATTATCAAACAATGTTCACAAAACAGTTTCAAATCTATGTCAGCACTAACATGCATGTTGAGCAATAAACAGTAGCATATTCAAACATAACTCAGTTAGAGTAGATATTTAATATAAAATCTTTACCGAATACAATACGACAGTTAAACCGATAAGTCCTCTTCAAGTGCAACAGAGGTTGAAGATGTTGAACAGCTAGCACCATCTTCCGTATAAAGTAATTCTACAAAACATATAAATACATTTCATTATGCCTCAAATATAATAAATAATAATACATTAGCGAATATACTTAGTTATCATACCTTGCTCATATCTCTCAAGAATATCAAAATCTTCATTTGTAATCAAGGATGAAGATGTTCCTTTGAGCCAATCCTGAGCGCATATCAGTGCTTCAACTGTTTTAGGTGTTAATGAGCTACGATATGGATCAAGCACCCTTTCTCCTGTACTGAATGCAGATTCAGACGCCACTGTGCTTATTGGTATAGCTAACACATCTCTTGCAATTTTTGCAAGGATGGGATAGCGGCCAGAGTTTACTCTCCACCACTCTAGAACATTTATCTCCATGTTATGCTCTAACTTCTCTCCAAGATAAGCAATTAATTCATTATCTGCATTGTCACACCCTTCTGAAAGATAGAATTCAGCAGTTCCATAAGGATGACTAACAATACCAAAAACTTGCGGCTCATTTGAATTACCTTGAAGAGACATAAATCCAATACAATATTCCTTATAAATAGATTTCAAGCAAGACTCTAAGATTCCTTTCAAGGCATCAGCATCGTCCTTATTACAATATCATCGTACCATCCAATCAACCAATCTAACCTTGCGTCTAGGGTCGAAAACTAGAGCAATCAACAACAACATGTTAAGCTTATCATGAGATCCCCAATACTTATCATACTTCTTCTTCATCTTTTGAGCTGCTGAACGTAGATGTTCATCTTCAGACGCACACATAGCCACAATGCTCTTTCCAATGCCTAGGACCTCAAACATATAAATATTGCTTGTCAAATAAGATGAACCTGATAGCATCCCCTGTATGACTTATGACTTGACAAAAAGTTAAGATCTTCTTTTGTAAGTGCCAATTATTGTCAATGAAATGGGCCGTCACACACATATAGCTCAACTTTTGACAAGAAGCCCACATATCAGTGGTGAGACAAACTCTTCGACAATTCATAGAGAGAAAATCTTTCAAAATCATTCTTTCCGTGTCCCATAGTTTTAAGACATCACGTGCCAATGTTGTGCGCGAACAAATCTGAAATCTTGGTGAAGCAAGACTCATAAATTCATGAAAAGACTCATGTTCAACCTTCCGAAAAGGAATCTCCATGTTAATGAACATCTTAACCATTGTTCTTCGAATAGCTTATTGGTCAAACTTGACAATTAAAGGAGAGCCAACATGTTCTTCAGCACTTGTCATAGTATATGATGTCTTTTGCCTCTTGTAAGCGAGACATCTCGATAAATGAGCATGCATGGAACTAGTTCCATTATTATACTTAATCTTTGTGTCATAGTATTTGCACGAAACTTTTTGTTCTTCTTCTGACGATACAATGAAATGATTCCAAGCCTCTGAACGATTCTTTCGCTTCTTAGTGTGAGGAAGTGGCATTTCATTAGAGACGGTAGGTGGAGGGGTTGAAACCGTATTCTCGGATGTTGCATAACTTCCATTAGTCATCTTGAATCTGTTAAAAAGACCAAACACATATTAAAAATAAAGAAGTATTCATGAAAAAACTACAGAACTCTTGTAATTGATTTCATATTAAAACCTAGGATAAACAAACCGACGCATCAAGAAACCAAGGCATTGCATAATCATAGAAAAATAAGACTAAAACAGAAAAAGAAAACTTTTGCACTTGAGTCTAGAATCATAGCTAACATAACATCGTAGTCATTATAAAACCATAAAAATGAGACACATAAAACCAAACCCATTATCACAACAAAGAATATACTCAATGTGACACATAAAAATGAGCTCACGGGTAGCACTAAACCAAACAAACAAGGATAACAACAAAAGAAAAAGTGACACAAACCAAAACAAACAAAATAACTTAAAAACAACATTTTTATAAACAAAAAGTGCAACCTGTCCTATGGTTTAGAATTTAGATTGCTCATCTCTCTTAGTATCTTTGTACATTATATCACAAGATATATGCACCCGTGACCTATCTCTCTGTCAATGATTCTCTGCTTCAACTTCACTCTAATGGTCCCACACACAATAAACAAGTGCCAAATAACATTACATAACAAATACTATATATAAAACCATAACACCGACCAATTCATCTATTCTTCCAAACCAATTTTTTCTTATATGATTGTTACATTCTTTCTCTCTAAAATAACATAAACATGAATTCAATTTTCTATGTTTTAGTACTAGTTCTTATTCTACAGAATCCTATTGTAACACAATGTCACACCAAAGGTCTTCGACCGAAACCTTATAATGGAATTGCAAACTCTGCAAACATGACCAAAGTTCAAGAATCAGAACAACAGTTCATGAAATGGGTGAAATTCATCTTATACTCTCAATGTCTACAAAAATTCCAAAAAAGGAGGGTTCTCATCAATTCAATCAGCCATTGATTCTCTTCCATTAATGGCAAAGTTA
This sequence comes from Vicia villosa, assembly GCF_029867415.1. Taxonomy (NCBI): domain Eukaryota; kingdom Viridiplantae; phylum Streptophyta; class Magnoliopsida; order Fabales; family Fabaceae; genus Vicia; species Vicia villosa. The sequence continues at coordinate 156,431 of NW_026705665.1, read as the reverse complement.
CACTAAACTCCAATAAAACATAAACTTGGTAAGAAAAGATGAATTAGATAGTAAAAAAAAAATTGCAATGAGAAAACATAAACTTGGTAAGAAAAGATGAATCAGATAACTATGGTTCAAATTCAAATACTGGAAAATCAAAATTCAAAACCCATGAGAGCATTATTTGTATAGAACAACCAAACACAATCATCAACGGTTAGCAGAAAAAAAAACCATTCAAAACAATACTGACATCCAATAATCCAGAATCCAACATCAAATTTAAATCCAAAAAATTGAAATATAAAAAAGTAACAAAATGAACCCAAATAAGAAACAAGGATTGAACACATAAAATAATAACCCAATCTTCATTTACACATAGCAACCCAAGTTAGGGTTTCACGTACCTTCAAGAAGTTTTCGACACGACGGTTCAATCGTGAGGCATTAGGCGGATGTTTTGTGACAGCTATCTCAGATAGTAGAAGGTGGAATAGAATTAGGCAGAGGGTTTGTGACAGCTATCTCAGATAGTAGAAGAGAAGAGATAGAAGAGAGGGTTTGGGAATTAGGGTTTTTCTCAAATTTTTCAAGTGGTAACCAATAACGTGATCCAAACTGAATAATGGTTTCCGGTTTTTTTTTGGTTTTGATGAATGGGCCTCCGGTTTTAATTTTTTATTTTGGGCTGGGTTTTTAAATTTGGTTTAGTTTGGATATAGATTTGGTTTTTGGTTTTGGGTTTATTTGCACACCCCCAATTATATATAAACATATCACTCATTCACTTGCAAGTCAAATTATGATACATCAAGAGTATAAATCACAATTTTAGTCTCAAAACATCACAACATATAAGTCACTCATCTAGTCACAAAACATAACATATACATTTAATTACAAAACATCACATATACGGCTAATCATAAAACATCACATATAAGTCACACCAGACATATTCTGTTAATTGTATTCACAAACATCGATATCATCATACTATTCACAAAATCATCAATTCACATCTTCACATACTTCTATTATTTAACAAGTCACAATATACAATCACGATATAGTCACAAAACGTCACAATTATGAATCACATAAGACACATGGGACATGACTCATGTATATGCATGTGGTACCAATCGGAGCTTCAGCCTCCGTCACCAATTGCCCGAATCTGAGGCATAAGGCATAAGCCTTTGTCACTAATTTGCCAATCCAGGCCGTTATAGAGTATGCATATGAAATGTGACTCGACAAACAAGACATACACAACATACTCATCACAATCACACATCATCATTAGGCATACGCCCATGTCACTTATAATTACCAATTATTAGAGGTAATTCAATGTTACAATTAATCATTCATCCTCACTTAGTCACAAAATTATCATCACAAATATATACAACATCAGGACTATCACAACTATCATCGTAATCGACTAAACTAACGACAACTCGCTAGGGTTCATATCATAATGCTAATCACATATGATGCACATTAATAAACATATTGGCAATCACAACATTATACGCAACAAAGGCATTCAAACCGAAATCACAATTTTTGGTCGGTTCGTAGAGTAATCTCAACATGCTAATTTATCAAGTAAACCGAATCAACTTCCAATTAACATTTAACTAAATTAGATATCATGTTAAGTATCAAAACGACAATGTCATGCTTCGGTATATCACAACAATTCGACTTATTAAGTCAATTCAAATTAGTCTCTTAATCCTCTATAAATTAGTCTTCTAATTAACTCACTAATCTACTATCAACTAACTAAAATTAATCACAAAGCATACTTCAATTAATTGTGCTAATTCAGCGTCGCTACTGGTTATCTAATTTTCGGTTATATTCTTAATATTCACGACTTTATGAGTCTTCGGGTTACACTTCGAAGTCACTAAAAACACAACTCAAGCGATTGATTCGGATACAATTCTATCCCTTTTCGGTTATTCGATTCGTTCAGTTAAATTCTCAAGATATCGTAATTTACCAATAAACCGAATAGTTAATCTAAGTTCAAGTTTATTCCAATTAAATAGGCTTATAAAAATTAATTCAACTATTAATTTAATCGACCGATTAATATTACAATTTCGACAAAAGAACACCACCACGTTAATGTACTAATTAAACTTAGCTACCACATAAATTTTCATCAAATTCCGAACAACTAATTATACCGCTTAATTCGACAATTTCAATCAAACGAGACTGTTTTATATTTCATTATATTCCATAATTTCTACTTTTACATACTTATTTCCTTCCTACTGTTTTAATTATATATATATATATATATATATATATATATATATATATATATATATATATATATATATATATATATATATATATATATATCATCTCATAGCTATAGTTCATTTCCATGATGTTATACCATTAAATATGTTCCTATTATTAACAGTATGCAACATGAAACCGAACTGATACATATATGGAACAGCAAACAATAATTAACAGTATCCAGTTGAAATGATTTAGTATATTTGATGATTTTTCTATCACACATCCTTATTTGATAGTGACGTCTGTAACTATGTATTGCACATTTCTTTACTTATTTCGATGCCCAGACCCACATTAATAGCAGCACAGCAACAAGCAGAATCATACAAACGCATAGTAGTTTTAGAACCATTCATATATTGATACCAACAACAACGACATAATTTCAATTTCCAGAAGACAGTCAACACGGCAATTTCAAACAACACCCATAAACAGAATCAACACAACAAATTAGTAACCTAAATCCATAATCTCCAACATACAAGATTTCATAAGCCCCATTATAGGAAGAGAACCTCACCCTTACCTTATTCAATTTGAAGCAACTCGATGGGTCTCCGATTCACACCTCCGATTGGGCACCAGAGATGGAAATCTCTAAGCTTTCTTCATCTTCTCCAAGACTTGCCTCCTTCTCTTCACAACTTGTTTTCTCCCAAATGACAACACTACTCTTCATATCTCTAAAACCCTAATTTATCATTCTTATTGGGCTTAGCATATAACAACTCTTCTTTATTATACTCCACAAACCAATTTAGGCCCAATAAGATAAATAACTCCAATTAAATCAAAATATCACTTTTATTAATATTCCAACAATATAATTAATTCTGACTTGTAAATAATATTATTCTTCTACCGTCCGACTAAAATCTGACTTTTAACTTAATAAATTCAAATACGCTTCTTAAAATAACAGCGACAATCCAAATTCGACCAATATATCATATTTCTGGTCTAATCTTAATTACTCAGAAAATTCCCAAAACTTCAAATATTATTCCAATAATTTCTAATACTGAAAAATATCAAAACTCTTGATTAAATATCGATCCGCTATCCCGAACTAATAGCGACTAAATCGTCTCTACTATACCCCAAAATTTGCCCGCATCTCTTTTCAAGAAAACTCCAATCTAAAAATTAAGAGTTTCATATGATCTTGGATTTTTATTTCATAAATATCCTGACGTATGAAAAGCTTAGTTTTTAGAATTTTTCTTATACAGTATTTTGGCTCGCTGTCAAATTTATTCTTACGCCAACGCCAAGTACTGTATATTACTTCACACACGCTATTTATTTGAAACTTATTTACAGATAAATAGTACTGACGCAATTGGTACATAACTAAATCTTTTGCAGGCGCAGAGTCCGGGGATTCAGACTGTACTGGTAACAAGTAAATTATTATTATCTTTTGTTTCCCACTAACTTTTGTACTATATTCAATTATTTTCAAAATCTTTGCAAATCTCTTTTTCAAAAATCAAATCCTAACTTTATTCTATACATCTCTCTTTTTGCCAACATTATCATACACTTTCTTTCAAATCTTACTTCCACTCAAATTTTCCTTTTGTACGGAATCACTTTATTCCCCAACGTCTCTATCCTTCTTTCCATTCTATAAATACCTCTCATTTTTTCCATAAAATCTCACATCAAATTCTAACTCATCTCTCAAATTTCTACTTCATATTCATTCTTTCTTCTTCCCCGACAAAATGGCGAAGCGGATAGAAACGTGTTTTCTTATGGTCATCACTGTTGTGGTGGTAATCATGTCTTTCTTCTGTCTACATAGTCATGAAAAATGTGGACCTGGGATGCTGACACTCCCAATCGTCTACATGTTATTATTTGTAGCATGGGTCATTAATCGTCATTCTTAAAGCTTGTCGTATTTCTTATTTCTTAATGTACCGTTTACCCGTTGTACTGTCCATTATAGTATGTAATATTTGTACCGTCAGTATTAAATGTCGTACTATCTGCCGTACTGTTGCTTAATTATTAAGATAATATTTTGTGAGTTTTCTGCCAGTTAAATATTTATTTTTCTGTGCATTAAATGATTTTCAGGGTTATTATCGGTAATTTTGCTCGCATACAATATATATTATTTATTTATTATGTCTGTGTTTTTTAACAAGTCATGTAAATAAACTTTCAAATTTTCAACATCAAAAACAATCAAAAAACAAAAACAACAAAAAGAAAATTAACTTTGACTGTTGATTTTTTTTTCTCTAACTGCTACATTAGTACCTGAACAGTCAGTTGACAGTCAAACCGCTGACAGTACAATTCTCCGTGTTTTGTACCATCAATCAAATCAATCTTTTGCATTTCAAAATTCTAAGATTTTGTTCTAGAAGTCTTCTGAATATCACATGATTAGCAGAGACTCAGCACTGCACAAAAATCAGGTACGCTTAACTGTCTCCTACACAAACAGTCCCTAATTAGGGTTTATTGTTTTTTCAGGAGAAACAAGTTTTTGAGACCTCAAATGGATTTCATGGACCTCCATATATCTCAAAATACCACCATGCATATTTTCAAACTTCAATTCACTCAGACGCACCGTCAGCAGCTCAAACAGTCAACAGACGACGCGTTTGACCAAAAATATCAACAGACAGTCAAAAATGAAATGTTTTGTCAACATCCATATTTTGTCAAAGGATTCATCATTTGATCATTGGATGATCATAATTCATCAAGGAAAGATCAAAAATCAACAAAACCCTAAGATTCAAAATTAGGGTTTTCTCCTAAAAAGTCAACTGAACTTTGACTGGTCATAACTCTCTCATCCTTCATCCAAAAAATTCAAACCAAAGCTCATTTTGAAGGAAATTCAATTATCTTTCAAATGCAATTGGTCCCATGGTCATTAGATTCATTATTTGAAGAATATGGACAAAGACATTACAGGTCATTTTCAAAGTCAACAAAAAGACACTTTTTTCAAAAGGACACACAAGGAGCATGGATAATCATTTTGACATGAGACCAAAGACATTGGTTAGAGGACTCTTTGAGGTTTCCAAAAAGTGCAAGATCTCCTTCATATGATAAAAATTGAGGGATTTACACCTTGTTGAAGTTGGCTAAATTTTGGGAAAATGCATGAAACCAACATTGATAAAAAATGTATTTTTTCCAAATGGGGCCAAGTTTTCATGATCCAAACATGTCTACCATGATATAATGCGCCTCCCACGACCAAGACAAAGCCCACATCATTTTTGTTCCATTTTTGATTTAATTTTATCATATTTAAGATTAAATTGAAAAAGGAAAATGGAAGGATAATGCATAGCTTAAATCTTAAGCATTACTCATCAAGGAATCTTCAATTTTCTGCAGCAAAATGAAGTACAAGGCAAGAGAAGTAAAGAAGAGCAAGACTTAGTCAAATATTCAAAGATTTTTAATATTTAAAAATCAAAGTTTCAACAAAGACATAAATGCTTCTAGCTTAGTTTTTAAGCACCTCTTGGCTTATATAAAGGCTAGCATACTCCATCAATGAAGAGAGACACGAAAATAGCAAGAGCATAGCCATCAAATTCATAAAAAACCTCAAAATATCAAATACTTTGTAAATTTTCTTTTTCCTTGTATAAGCTCCTATCAACTTCAAATAAACACTTCAATCTTCTCCTGAACCATTATTGAACAGGTTCCAACCAATAGTCTTGCTTGTTTGTGAATAGAACATGCATAGCCATTCTTCCATATTCCATTAATTTTTCAATTTTAATATCTCGTGTTCCAATGATTTTTAATATAATCTAATGGTTTCTATGGGTTCATACCATGATTTAGAGATGATCCAACGTATCATATAGGAGCCATACATCCTAAAGCATCGTGTGCCATTTTTGAACTCAAAGGATGCAAAGCTTTCGTTTTCATAGATGAAGAGGGTTTTAATCGAAACTAACACCACCAATGAACTCCCAGCATGCTATTTAGTAAACCTGGGTCGTTCTTGGTAATTTATTTCCATGTTTTTGTAGGTTTCAAAAAGCAAAAGAAAAGAAAGAAAGATCCGCAGGTAATTCGGCTGCTAAATCTGCAGCAAAATCCGTAGGAAAGAGGAAGAAGAAGATGAATAGTGTAGTTGAATGTTTGACTACATGCGTGGCCGAATCTCGCTTTTCCATTGGCAAGTTTTGGCGCGTGTGGACCCCATCAGAAGTTTGAATTCCTTTTGAATTCAGTGCAAGCAGTCTTATCATTATGTCATGTTCCCTTTAATCTGAGCCACTAAATGCATCTAATCTTCAATCAAACGCATCTCATACGCTGGTCCATACCATGGACTTCACTGATTTTCACACAGGATCATATTTTTAATATTTTCATTTTATTTTGTTTTCTATTCAAAATTAATTTAAAATAGTTCTAAAAATCCAAAAAAAAAAATACACAAAAAACATTTTTAGGCTTCTAAAATAATATTTTATTTTCTGATATAAAAATAATTTATTTTTCTTCATAATTTAAATATTTTGTATAATTAATTAGATACTATGCATATATTCATCTTTTAATTATTTTAACCAATCAAAAAATCATAAAAAAAATTGTTCTTTATATTAAATATAGTTTATATATTATGGACTAATTTTGTACATATTTAGAATAATTTTCTCTTTAAGTTTTAATTATTTGTGTAATTATTTGTATAATTATGTGATTATTTAACTTAATAATTTCAAAAATTCCAAAAAAATTAGTTCTGCTTTAAAATTAATTGACAAACATTTTGAACATATTTTAAACTTAATTTTTAGGTTTAAATTTTATTTCCATCTTTTTCTCATTTTAATTAAATTAATCATGAATTAATCATAATTAAAATCAACCATCAAAAAATCCAAAAACATTTCTTTTATTTTCTTGCAATTTAAATTCCTAGATCAAGTGTATAGGTTGTCAAATTCATGTAAATAGCGTAGTTTACATTTCCTGCACAATCGATGTAATAGCATAGATTTACTTTCCGCATTTTACATTTCCGCATTTTAAATTCCAGCACATATAAAACTGCGTGTATGCCAAAGATAAAAATTGAATCGTTAGATCACTAACTTCAAAGATAAAATATCTGAATCGAAACACAATCACACTTGCACCTCTTAGGGTAATCCCTCTCTCATTCATTTCAAAATCAAAATCAAAATCAAATTCAAATGTAAAACCGAACTTTTGTTTACATCCAGAGAAAGGATAGTTTTTTAAAGGAAATAGGATAAAGACCTTATAACTTAGGGTAGACCTCCTAATTTGCTTGCTCAAATCAAAACAAACAAATCCCTCATATATCATTGTTTTTCAAAATAAAAACTTTCAAAAAAGACAATACTTTGTATATATCCAAACAAGGATCATTACGAAGTTAACGTTCTTTTTTCAAAAACATCTTTTGAAAGATAAAAACACTTTGTATACATCCGCACAAGGATCATTACAAAGTCAATTTACAAAGGTATTTGAAACCACATACGAGCATTTCAAGGCAATAGAAAAATAATTGAAAACAAGTGAGCTAAGCAAATTAAAGAGCCCATGGATAACCATGGATACAAAGGGTGCTAACACCTTCCCTTTGTATAACCTACCCCCCTTACCCAGAATTTCTTAAAGGTCTTTTTATGTTTCTTTTATAAACCTTTCCTTAATTGGATAAAATAAAAGTCGGTGGCGACTCTCTGATTTTCAAACACACAAAAGCAGAAATAAAAAAAGAGTTAGTTCGCGTATCTCTCCGCGAGAGGTATGGTAAAAAACCGAGGGCGACAGAACTGGCGACTCTGCTGGGGACATACTTTCTAAAAAGAAAATGTTTTCAAAAGGGGTTACCTTTAGAGTATAGATCATTTCGATGTTTTTAATTGCTTGACTTGATTGCTCTATTTTTCCAAAGGTTTGTTTGGGTATTTTGCTTGTGTGAAAGATTCTAACCCGAATCTCGAGATACCTTAAGTATGTGACAAAAGACCAAGGAAACTGTACGGCATGTACCGATACGGTTGATCTGGTAGTCACCGTTAGTGCGACACTTTTGTTTATACTGATGTCCCTTGAAAACGATCAAGGAGTATGTTAGGCTTCCGAAATATCATTAAACACTAATTTGTCTTAGAACCTTTAGTTGAACTTGACTTGTGGCCTATTAAGTGGCTAGCTTTGAAATTGATCGAAGTTAGTTATCCTCGAGGAATATTTTGATCGGCCGTTCGAGCGCCGTATTGAGATGTTGTCTCCAAGGATCATAGAACCCGAATACTATTCTAGGACAGGTTTTAACCAACTCAACTTCAGTGGGGAGGGTATCACCTATCAGCTTCATGCAAGCCTTTAAACCTAAGGCTATTGTTTGATTTATTTGTGTGTGCCACATGTTTGACATCATAACATCATAAGCATCATAAGCATATCATTTTCTCACTAATCATTTCAAGGATCGAAGAGTTTACCTTTGTTTTGTTATTACAGGTAATGGCTCCCGCCACCAAAGATTACATCCGAATCAACATCTCAACGGTGCCATCTGAACTAAAAGACTTAGTATCAGAATTTCCCAGGAATGCTCAATTCACCGGAAAGCATGGTCACCTACTCCATTTGGTTACCTCAAAATTTGAAGAAGACATGATACGGGTCCTGTTCCAGTTCTTTGATCCCGAACATCATTGCTTTACATTTCTTGATTACTAGTTAGTACCCACCTTGGAAGAGTTCTCTGAACTAATTGGATTACCTGTTCGAGATCAACTGCCTTTCACTGGTTTAGAAAGGATTCCAAAACCTGAAATCATTGTTGCTGCTTTACATTTGCGAAAGTCAGAAATTGAGTCCAATTGGGAAACAAAGAGTAGAGTTAAGGGTTTGCTTACTAAGTTCTTAATGGAAAAGGCTCGATTGCTACTAAAAAACAAAAGTTACACAGCTTTCGAGGAGGTTGTGGCTCTTTTAATCTTTGGGTTGGTTTTATTCCCTAATCCCGACCAGTTCATAAGTGTGCACATTATCAACCTTTTCCTAACCCGTAACCCGGTACAACCTTGCTGGGAGACATTCTACATTCTCTGCACACTCGCACCACGAAGAAACGAGGAACTCTTATGTGCTGTGTACCACTACTGGCTAGATGGTTTACATTTCACCTCCCCCGATCAGTATTGAGAAATGAACAAAGAATGCAATGGTCTCATAGGATCATGTCTTTGTCTCATTCAAATATCCGGTGGAACAACTTCTTTCAAAGAGACATTACTATCATTGATCATTGTGGGGAGTACCCTAATGTGCCACTCCTTGGCATCAAGGGAGGCATCACTTACAATCCCTCTTTAGCTTTACGCCAATTTGGATATGCACGGAGAAACGGTCCTCACGACATGATTATCCGTGGCATTGTGTTTGATTATGAAGATGATTCCCACAGACATCGACGAAGGTTTATACATGCATGGGGCAGTGTCTATAGAATAGAAAGCAAAACTTTAGGGCAATGGAATTCTATTCCTATGGAACCTTACCTCAGATGGGTGCGTAATCATGCTCAGAAACTCATCATGCCATATCCTGCTATTCTACCCGTAACTATTAAGCCAGGGGTCGAAGGAGACGAACCTCAAGTTATTCTACATGCGGATATGCCAACTGACCTGGAAGAGTTGCAGAAATCTTGGGTTCAACTCAAAGAGGAAAGAGACACCTTCAAAGCACACTGTCAAGACTATGAGAGAAGATTATTGGAGCTCACCGGACAACTCCAAGAAGAGAAGCAGATCAACACATTCCTAGGTGCAAAGAGAAAGCGTCCATGGGAGACTTGAGGGATCCTTCATTTTCTTTATTTCTGTTTTGTAAGCCCGAATGAGGCAAAGGAAAAAAAAAAGAAAGAAATAAATTGTTTAACTAATGTTTGTTTCTCCTTTGTTTTAACAAATCTAAACTCTAAGATCCTTGAAAACATTGCATATACATTTCATTCATAAACATTGCATATGCATTTCATTCATTCATACACATTGCATAACAGGTTCACATGACGGATTTTTCATCTCCTCGCTGTTTATTTCAGTCAGAAGAGATGGAATCTGAAACAAGCATCAAGAATCTCGAAGCACAGAACGCCCAAGTTCAAGTAGCAATTCTGGAACTAGCAAAGGGGCAACAAGAACTAAAAGCCCTGATAATCAAGAAGAAAAAGAAGCCCAAAGGATCTGTAGGCTTGAGTCACCTGAAAAGGAAGATCAAAATCCCAGTCAAAAAGTTCAAAAAGCCACCGATACCTGAAATAGTCAGTGATGGTGAACAAGGAGACAATCACAGCAACCAGGGTTCTGCCAAACCCTCACTCTCTTCTAATGAAGAAGATTATCATTCTGGAGACGAACAGGATGATGACAAATACCAGCAGTTGGAAGAACGCATGAAAGCTATGGAGATACAAAAAATACCTGGCTTAGATTTCGATGATCTGGGACTCGTCTCGGATATTGTTATACCTCCAAAGTTCAAAGTTCCTGTCTTTGCAAAATATGACGGAGTTTCTTGTCCAAAATTACATTTGAGATCCTATGTAAGGAAGATACTACCTCATACAACAGATAACAAATTGTGGATTCATTTCTTCCAAGAAAGTCTGTCGGGTACCCAACTCGAGTGGTACTACCAACTGGAAAGTACGAAAGTTCATACCTGGGAAGAGTTAGCTGCTGCTTTTTACAAACAGTATCAATACAATGCTGATCTTGCACCAACCCGTACTCAACTAAGGGGCATGTCAATGGCACCAAAAGAAAGTTTCAAAGGTTATACACAAAAGTGGAGAGACCTGGCTGGAAGGGTTCAACCACCCTTATCTGATCGCGAGCTAGTCGACATATTCATGGGCACTTTGACTGGCCCTTTCTATAGTCATTTGCTGGGAAGCTCATCATCAGGTTTCACTGACCTAATATTGACTGGAGAACGTGTCGAAAGCGGCATTCAAAGTGGAAAAATTCAAATAGGCTCTTCCTCTGGTACTACAAAAAGGCCCATCAGTGGGAGAAATGAGGTCAATACAATGCAAATTCAGAAAGGTTGCAAGAATGAGCATCACCAATCTGTAGGGGCAGTTCTGATCTCCGCATCTGCGCCTCAAAAAGATCAACCGCCAAAATATACGCGTCGACCAGATGCGCCAAGAAGAAATTTCACCAGAATCAATATGCCAATCTCTCAGGCATTGCAGCATCTGCTAAAAGCATATCTGATCACGTTGAAAGACCCTCCAAAGAATGTCAACACTTCCTCTCCGAGTTATCGCCCCGATGCAACATGTGCGTATAACTCCAACTGTCCAGGACATGACGCAGATCACTGTTGGGCCCTGAAAAATAAAATACAAGACATGATAGACGCTGGGGAATTTGAGTTCGATCCTCCAGAAACTCCAAATGTCATCACAGCACCTATGCCGAAGCATGACAAAACTGTTAATGCTATCCTGGACACTGTTTACATCTATGATGTGACCGAATTATCAACTCCGCTCCTCGAAGTCAAAGGAAAGCTAATCCAAGCTGGTTACTTTCTAGGTTGTGACCCTGATTGCTTTTATTGCTCATACCTGCCCAATGGTTGTGAAAATCTGAGAATGGGAATTCAAAAGTGGATGGATCGCCGTATCATTATGTTTGAGAAGCTCCCTTCTATGGACGTGTTATGCGAAGTCTTTGCAAACGGGATGAGAATAGGGGATGTATCAGTGGTTTCCAACTTACCATTCAAAATCTCTGCCAAGGCTCCTTTCAAAATTTCTGCTACACCCAAAGTAGCATCAGTAATCATTGCTAGTCCAACTCCATTTCCATACTCCTCAAACAAAGCTGTCCCATGGGGTTACGACACTAATGTTTATGTCCATGGAGTCAAACAAGATATCTTGGCCGAAGAGGCCACGAAGTTAACTGCTCCAACTATGGATAATATTGTGGGTACCAGCAAGATTACGAGAAGTGGAAGGATCTTTTCACCAGAAATTTCTCCAAATATTGCTGCTGGTCCAGTCCAGGTCCCAGTTCCTAATCAAGATGACAACGCTCGAGGCAAAGAGCCACAAGTTGAACCAGTTCAAATACCGGTGGAGATCACTGCTGAGGATCCATCAAAGCAAGAAATGGAGGAAATATTGAAAATCATCTGCAAGAATGATTACAATATTGTCGAGCAACTAGGGCACACTACTTCAAAAATCTCAATGCTGTCTCTGCTAAAGTATTCAGAAGCTCATGCCAAGGCTCTAATGAAGTTCCTGAAAGCTGCCCATGTGCCTCAAGAAATTTCAGTCGATCAATTTGAAAATTGTGTTACCAATCTGACAGTGAATAATGGCCTCGGTTTCTATGATGTTGATCTAACCCCTGCTGGAAAAAATCACAATAAAGCCTTACATATCTCCATTGAATGTAATGGCACCACTCTATCTCATATGCTGGTAGATAACAGTTCTTCTTTGAACGTGTTACCAAAAACAGTACTAGAAAAGCTTGACTTCGAAGGAATTGTGTTACAACCAAGCGATGTTGTGGTAAGAGCCTTCGACGGGTCAACAAGAACGGTGTACGGAAAGGTGAATCTCCCAATCAGAGTGGGCTCTCAGATCTTTGATTCTACCTTTTACGTAATGGAAATTCACCCAGCATATTCCTGTTTACTTGGACGCCCTTGGATACATGGGGCAAATGCTGTAACTTCTACCCTGCATCAGAAGTTGAAGTATCCAGTAAAAGGAAAGATTGTCACAGTTTATGGCGAAGAGGAATATGTGGTTAGTCACCTGAGCAATTCCAAGTATGTTGAGTTGGATGACGAATTCATCGAAACTCCCTGCCAATCTTTTGAGGTGGTCTCTCCAGATGTCTCTACTACCAAGCATATTTCTGCTACTCCAACTACAACTATGGCTTCTCTCAAAGATGCCAAAGCTGTGATCAAAAAAGGTGATTGCACAGTATGGGGACAGCTCCTCGATATACCTTACAAGTCCGACAAGCTAGGCCTGGGCTATGATAGTGGAAATCAAAAGAATGATCAAGGTCCTCGTCCTGGAGGATTAATGTCACACTTCGTCAGCCAAGGAGTAAATGATATTGAAGACGATGGAGTGTTCTTGAACCATATCATTCAGCCATATCCAGATGAAATTCCACCCCTTCCCATGGGAATGTGGGATACTTTGGGAAAACCAAGCGGCAGGTATAATTTTCAGTATACCGCACCTCAGAGTTCTTTTATTGCTATGGAAGACATTACCCCAACTGGATGAGGTGATCAATTTGAAAATGACAAAAGTCTCACAAGTCCCATCACTGAGCAATATCAAAATCCACCTAAAAAAGTATGGGATACGCTAGGAGAGCCAAGTGGAAAATATGACTTTATGGTGAAATATTCCGCTCCTCCGAGCTCACAAGTCGCCATTGAAGATATTTTCCCAACTGGATGGGATGAACATTACGACGACAATTTTATTCTTGAAGAAACCAGGGAAACACCAAATAACGAGGGTTATTTTCTGTCAGAATACACCCCTCACCAGAATGCACAAGTCTCTATCCAAAACATCATCCCGACTGGATGGGACGGCCTTATCGAGCATCTCGCTCAGCCAATAGAGATATCTCAGCCTGGGCTCTTGCATCCAGCAGAGTATATCACTTATCCCGAAAAATCACCAGCTCATTTCCCCACCAGAGAAATCAATGTTGTAGGAGATGAAAAAGACAACTGCAACTGGAACAGCTGGATACACCCTGCTCACAACAGTGGATTGAACAACTGGGAAGCGGAGGATATGATCTCCTTTGATCAGGAGTAAATGCAATTTCCTGTTTTCTTTGTTTATATTGTGCAAAGATAAAAATGGTTCCTGTACTATCGAACCATGAGCTTGAAAGCCGTGTGCCTTGCCCGAAGCACACTGGTCCTTTTATAAGGGCTTGTCATATCATGATCATGTTCATTCAATAAAATCATGGGACGCTTGCATATTTAAATTTTGTGATCCTTTTTCTTTCTTTCTTTGCTTTCAAATAGCTATGTTTTTTTTCACACATACTCACATAAATAAAATGCAGATTCACATACACTTTGGATCCAGTCAATAACGATTATGCTATTGCCCGTCATGACTTTGAAAATCTGATCTACCAAACTGAGGACGAAAGTGAGGAAGATTGTGAAGTACCAAGAGAACTTGCAAGGCTGCTAGAACAAGAAGACAAGGCTATACAGCCTCATGAGGAACCAATTGAGGTTATCAACTTGGGCAGCGACGAACAAAAGAAAGAAGTCAAAATAGGGGCTGATTTAGAAAACAGTGTCAAGCAAAGATTAATTCAAATGCTGCAAGACTACATTGAGATATTCGCCTGGTCCTATGAAGATATGCCTGGCCTTGACACGGACATTGTGGTTCATCGCCTGCCAATCAAAGAAGGTAGCACTCCAGTCAAGCAGAAACTACGAAGGAGTAGGCCTGATATGTCAAAAAAGATCAAAGACGAAGTTGAAAAACAATTCACTGCCGGTTTTCTGAAAGTTGTAAGTTATCCTCCTTGGATAGCTAACATTGAACCTGTGCCTAAAAAAGACGGGAAAGTCAGAATGTGCGTAGACTACAGAGATCTGAATCGGGCAAGCCCCAAAGATGATTTCC
This sequence comes from Vicia villosa, assembly GCF_029867415.1. Classification (NCBI taxonomy): domain Eukaryota; kingdom Viridiplantae; phylum Streptophyta; class Magnoliopsida; order Fabales; family Fabaceae; genus Vicia; species Vicia villosa. The sequence goes on along the minus strand of NW_026705665.1, from coordinate 141,364 downwards.
CTTTACCTCACATCGATGTACTGGTTGACAATATCGCACAATGCAAGGTGTTCTCCTTTATGGATGGATTCTCAGGGTACAATCAAATCAAGATGGCACCCGAAGACATGGAAAAAAACAACCTTCACAACACCCTGGGGAACCTTTTGTTACAAAGTTATGCCCTTTGGTTTAAAGAATGCAGGAGCAACCTATCAACGTGCAATGGTAGCTCTGTTTCATGATATGATTCATCAGGAGATAGAGGTTTATGTCGATGATATGATTGCAAAGTCCAACACCGAAGAAGAACATCTGGGTCATCTACACAAGCTGTTTGACAGACTCAAGAAATACAGGTTGCGACTGAATCCAAATAAGTGTACCTTTGGAATAAGATCCGGCAAACTCTTAGGTTTCATCGTCAGCAGCAAAGGTATTGAGGTTGATCCTGCCAAGGTCAAAGCCATTCAAGAAATGCCTATACCCCGTACCGAGAAACAAGTCAGAGGATTCTTGGGACGTCTGAATTACATCGCCCGATTTATTGCCCATATGACTACTACTTGCGTGCCAATCTTCAAACTGTTGAAGAAAGATCAAGTGGAAAGGTGGAATGACAAATGCCAGTTAGCCTTTGACAAAATCAAAGAATATCTCCAAAAACCGCCAATATTGTTACCACCAGTGGAAGGAAAACCTCTGATAATGTACCTAACTGTGTTAGAAGACTCAATGGGGTGTGTACTGGGGCAACATGACGAGTCCGGCCAAAAGGAGCATGCAATCTATTACCTTAGCAAAAAGTTTACCGATTGTGAAACAAGATACTCACTACTCGAAAAAACTTGTTGTGCCTTAGCATGGGCGACTCGCCGACTAAGACAGTATATGCTAAATCACACCACTTTCCTGATCTCCAAAATGGATCCTATCAAGTACGTGTTCGAAAAACCTGCTCTCTCTGGAAGAATAGCAAGATGGCAAATGATCTTAACAAAATATGACATCTAGTACACTTCACAAAAAGCAATCAAAGGAAGTGTGGTAGCTGATCATCTGGCTCATCAAGCAGTGGATGATTATCATGCATTGAACTTTGACTTCCCAGATGAAGATATTATGCTAGTCACTGGCTACAAACAACCTGGACCGGAAGAAGGACCCGAGTCGGGATCCCGATGGACTATGGTTTTTGATGGAGCTTCTAATGCACTTGGCAATGGCATCGGAGCTGTGATCATTTCCCCTGCAGGAGGTTATACACCTTTCACTGCCAGATTATGCTTCAACTGCACTAACAATATAGTCGAGTATGAAGCATGTATTCTAGGTCTCAAAGCTGCAATTGATCTAAGAATCAAATTCCTGGAGGTCTACGGAGACTCGGCCTTGGTGATTTATCAAGTCAAAGGGGAATGGGACACGAAGCACCCGAATCTAATTCCTTACAAAGAATATGTGCTAAGTTTGATTCCTTATTTCGAAGAAATCACTTTTGAACACATCCCACGCGAAGAAAATCAACTAGCTGATGCCTTAGCTACCATGTCATCCATGTTCAAAGTCTGGTGGGACAATGAGGCATTGATGATCACCATTTACAGACAAGACGAACCAGCCTATTGCAATGAGGTCGATGCCGAAGGAACAGAAGAAAAACCATGGTTCCATGAAGTAAAAAGATACCTCGAAGCTCATGAGTACCCAGAAGGGGCATCCATTAACGACCTAAAGTTTCTAAGAAGATTTGCTGCCAAATTCTTCCTAAGTAATGGAACCCTATACAAGCGCAACCATGACTCGACTTTACTTCGTTGTGTAAACAAGAAGGAAGCAGAACAGATTATGGAAGACATACACGATGGTGCCTTTGGTACTCATTCAAATGGACATACAATGGCTAAAAAGATCTTAAGAGCAGGTTATTACTGGTCTACTATGGAAACAGACCGCCATCATCACTCCAGAACCTGTCACAAATGCCAGATATATGCCGACAAAGTACATGTACCTTCAGTCCCACTAAACGTCCTGACGGCTCCTTGGCCTTTTGCAATGTGGGGTATTGATATGATTGGAGAAATCAAGCCTACTGCCTCCAACGGACATCGCTTTATCCTGGTCGCTATTGATTACTTCACAAAGTGGGTAGAAGCAGCTTCATTTGCTTCAGTCACCAAGAATGTTGTGGCCCGGTTTATCAAGCACAATCTCATTTGTTGGTATGGCATCCCTGAAAGGATCATCACAGACAATGGTACAAATTTAAACAACAGAATGATTACTGAACTCTGCATACAATTCCAGATCAAACATCATAATTCTTCTCCATATCGACCAAAGATGAATGGCGCGGCAGAAGCTGCCAACAAGAACATCAAGAAGATCATACAAAAAATGACAGTAACCTACAAAGACTGGCATGAGATGTTACCTTTTGCTCTTCATGGTTATCGCACATCTGCGCGTACTTCAACAGGGGCAACTCCATTCTCCTTAGTCTATGGTATGGAGGCAGTTCTTCCAATTGAAATTCAAATTCCTTCCCTAAGGATTATGAAAGAAGCTGATCTAGACGAAGACGATTGGATTCAGACTCGGTTGGACCAGATAAACTTGATTGATGAGAAAAGGCTCGCAGCTATTTGTCATGGTTAATTATACCAAAAGCGTATGATCAAAGCCTTCAACAAGAAAGTCAAAAGTCAGGCATACCAAAATGGTGGCTTAGTTGTCAAGCGCATCATCTTACCACAAGGTGATCCCAAGGGCAAGTGGACTCCCACTTATGAGGGACCATTTGTAATCAAGAAAATATTCTCCGGGGGTGCCATGTTGCTTACCACTATGGATGGCGAGGATTTCCCACACCCTGTAAATGCGGACATAGTCAAAAAATACTTCGCTTGAAGAAAAGCTCGCTAAGTTGAAAACCTGAAAAGGCAACTTAGGCAAAAAAAATGAGCATCTCGGTGGATTGAAAACCCGAAAGGGCGATCCAGGCAAAAATTAGAGACTAAATAATACTATCCCGGTAGGCTGAAAACCTGAAAAGGCAGCCTAGGCAAAAGTTAGGGAATAAAGCGTACAACTATGTTTCGTTCAGCTGCCTACTCACCGTCAAGATTCAATACATCGAAGATACCGATCAGTCCAATTACTTTCTTCCAACAAGTGAAGGATGAGATGCTCGAAGACAGATTGGCAATAGCAGAATTGAAACTTGACTGGATCGTTTTCACATAGCTATTTCTTTTTATATACTTTTCAAAACTTTATGACAATTTCCTACTACTAGGATTTTTGTCTCCTTGTATTAATCAGCCTATCATGGCCCTTTTTCAAAAATCAATACAGATTGTGCTCAAAATCAACATTTTCACTTCTTCTGTTTTGAATACGTAAACGTCCCAATGATAATTTTGAATGAACATGTGTATTTGAATATGATTGATGTTTACCAGGAAAAGCAGGAATAGCATTCAGGTAATGTCTCAATCATTTGGACATCATCCCGAAACCAGCATCAGAAGAAAAATCCCCAACAGAAATGTATTTCTCGGCAAATTCCTCAATAAGATTTTTTTCTCCAAACAAAGTGATTCGAGAAATCTTATTCCCCCAACAGGGCTGTTCCAGATTACTATCCCTAGAAGGTGTGATCTCCACGCCAGGACTTGGTCAGATAGTGCATCGCAGGATTATGCATCTTCCTCATTCCCACTTTAAAGGGCATCAAAATCAGAATTTTCCAATTACCTTTCATCCCCAAGCGGTAGTCAAAGATACTTCAACAGAGTACCATGGTTCTCAAAGAAGGTCCCCAGCCGAGGGTACTCAAGCAAGACGACAAAAAAATCATCAACTGTCACAATGCCTTCATTTCCAGATGGCTAGCAGGGATTTATTTTCCCAACTAGAAGCTTGATATGCTCATACATCATACATCATGCATCATACACCATGCATCATACATCATACATCATACATCATACATCATACATCATACATCATACATCATACATCATACATCATACATATATTCATACACAACATATAATGTTTCATGACAAACGCATACATAACATGCATATCTCTCCTATTAGTTCGAGAATCTCATACATTACATACATCATAAACATTGCATATCACTAACTTGATTTTTTCAGGCAGACGGATGTCTTCAGCAAAGATGTTCTCAATCACATGCAGTGTTCCACTAAATTCTATTCAGACCAGCAGTCCTCTCAGATATAATCAAGCCGAAGATTCGTTCTGAAGAAATCTCTCTTTCCGAATCACTTATCAACTCAAAAAACAAGTGACACAGATCTAAAGCTGATACCTCAGACGGTCCCAGAACGATCTACCATCGAAGATCTAAAGCTGATACCTCAGACGGTCCAGAACGATCTACCATCAAAGATCTAAAGCTGATACCTCAAACGGTTCCACAACGATCAACTTTCAAAATCTAAAGCAGAAAAACTTTGGACAAGTTTCGTAACAATCATCCTCCAAGACTTAAAGCGGTAACCTTGGACGGTTCTGAAATAGTCAGCACAGAGGTTTTTCAAATCCCTCATCAAGATATAATCAATGGATTCATTCTGATGAACAAACCATCAACACATTTGCCAGGTGGCATCTGAAGGCCCATCTCAGGTAATGTTCTGATCTGCCAACAACATTTCTCAAACAACATTCAAATGCAACTTCCAAAATCTCTTCCGATCAAGGTAAGTGCAAATTTTCAGGGCATCTAAATATTCAATCATCTTCTACCTTCAGATTTCAAACAATCTCCTTAGGTTTAAGAAGATTAAATAGGGGCAACTGTTATACCCCAAAATTTGCCCGCATCTTTTTTCAAGAAAACTCCAATCTAAAAATTAAGAGTTTCATATGATCTTGGATTTTTATTTCATAAATATCCTGACGTATGAAAAGCTTAGTTTTTAGAATTTTTCTTATACAGTATTTTGGCTCGCTGTCAAATTTATTCTTACGCCAACGCCAAGTACTATTTATTACTTCACACACGCTATTTATTTGAAATTTATTTACAGATAAATAGTACTGATGCGATTGGTACAGAACTAAATCTTTTGCAGGCGCAGAGTCCGGGGATTCAGACTATACTGGTAACAAGTAAATTATTATTATCTTTTGTTTCCCACTAACTTTTGTACTATATTCCATTATTTTCAAAATCTTTCCAAATCTCTTTTTCAAAAATCAAATCCTAACTTTATTCTATACATCTCTCTTTTTGCCAACATTATCATACACTTTCTTTCAAATCTTACTTCCACTCAAATTTTCCTTTTGTACGGAATCACTTCATTCCCCAACGTCTCTATCCTTCTTTCCATTCTATAAATACCTCTCATTTTTTCCATAAAATCTCACATCAAATTCTAACTCATCTCTCAAACTTCTACTTCATATTCATTCTTTCTTCTTCCCCGACAAAATGGCGAAGCGGATAGAAACGTGTTTTCTTATGGTCATCACCGTTGTGGTGGTAATCATGTCTTTCTTCTGTCTACATAGTCCTGAAAAATGTGGACCTGGGATGCTGACACTCCCAATCATCTACATGTTATTATTTGTAGCATGGGTCATTAATCGTCATTCTTAAAGCTTGTCGTATTTCTTATTTCTTAATGTACCGTTTACCCGTTGTACTGTCCATTATAGTATTTAATATTTGTACCGTCAGTATTAAATGTCGTACTATCTGCCGTATTATTGCTTAATTATTATGATAATATTTTGTGAGTTTTCTGCCAGTTAAATATTTATTTTTCTGTGCATTAAATGATTTTCAGGGTTATTATCGGTAATTTTGCTCACATACAATATATATTATTTATTTATTATGTCTGTGTTTTTTAACAAGTCATGTAAATAAAATTTCAAATTTTCAACATCAAAAACAATCAAAAAACAAAAACAACAAAAAGAAAATTAACTTTGACTGTTGATTTTTTTTTCTCTAACTGCTACATTAGTACCTGAACAGTCAGTTGACAGTCAAACCACTGACAGTACAATTCTCCGTGTTTTGTACCATCAATCAAATCAATCTTTTGCATTTCAAAATTCTAAGATTTTGTTCTAGAAGTCTTCTGAATATCACATGATTAGCAGAGACTCAGCACTGCACAAAAATCAGGTTCGCTTAACTATCTCCTCCACAAACAGTCCCTAATTAGAGTTTATTGTTTTTTCAGGAGAAACAAGTTTTTGAGACCTCAAATGGATTTCATGGACCTCCATATATCTCAAAATACCACCATGCAAATTTTCAAACTTCAATTCACTCAGACGCACCGTCAGCAGCTCAAACAGTCAACAGACGACCCGTTTGACCAAAAAAGTCAACAGACAGTCAAAAATGAAATTTTTTGTCAACATCCATATTTTGTCAAAGGATTCATCATTTGATCATTGGATGATCATAATTCATCAAGGAAAGATCAAAAATCAACAAAACCCTAAGATTCAAAATTAGGGTTTTCTTCTAAAAAGTCAACTGAACTTTGACTGGTCATAACTCTCTCATCCTTCATCCAAAAAATTCAAACCAAAGCTCATTTTGAAGGAAATTCAATTATCTTTCAAATGCAATTGGTCCCATGGTCATTAGATTCACCATTTGAAAAATATGGACAAAGACATTACAGGTCATTTCCAAAGTCAACAAAAAAACACTTTTTTCAAAAGGACACACAAGGAGCATGGAAAATCATTTTGACATGAGACCAAAGACATTGGTTAGAGTACTCTTTGAGGTTTCCAAAAAGTGCAAGACCTTCTTCATATGATAAAAATTTAGGGATTTACACCTTGTTGAAGTTGGATAAATTTTGGGAAAATGCATGAAACCAACATTGATCAAAAATGTATTTTTTCCAAATGGGGCCAAGTTTTCATGATCCAAACATGTCTACCATGATATAATGGGCCTCCCACGATCAATACAAAGCCCACATCATTTTTGTTCCATTTTTGATTTAATTTTATCATATTTAAGATTAAATTGAAAAAGGAAAATGGAAGGATAATGCATAGCTTAAATCTTAAGCATGACTCATCAAGGAATCTTCAATTTTCTGCAGCAAAATGAAGTACAAGGAAAGAGAAGTAAAGAAGAGCAAGACTTAGTCAAATATTCAAAGATTTTTAATATTTAAAAATCAAAGTTTCAACAAAGACATAAATGCTTCTAACTTAGTTTTTAAGCACCTCTTGGCTTATATAAAGGCTAGCATACTCCATCAATGAAGAGAGACACGAAAATAGCAAGAGCATAGCCATCAAATTCATAAAAAACCTCAAAATATCAAATACTTTATAAATTTTCGTTTTCCTTGTATAAGCTCCTATCAACTTCAAATAAACACTTCAATCTTCTCCTGAACCATTATTGAACTGGTTCCAACCAATAGTCTTGCTTGTTTGTACATAGAACATGCATAGCCATTCTTCCATATTCCATTAATTTTTCAATTTAAATATCTCGTGTTCCAATGATTTTTAATATAATCTAATGGTTTCTATGGGTTCATACCATGATTTAGAGATGATCCAACGTATCATATAGGAGCCCTACATCCTAAAGCATCGTGTGCCATTTTTGAACTCCAAGGATGCAAAGCTTTCATTTTCATAGATGGAGAGGGTTTTAATCGAAACTAACACCACCAATGAACTCCCAGCATGCTATTTAGTAAACCTGGGCCGTTCATGGTAATTTATTTCCATGTTTTTGTAGGTTTCAAAAAGCAAAAGAAAAGAAAGAAAGATCCGCAGGTAATTCGGCTGCTAAATCCGCAGCAAAATCCGTAGGAAAGAGGAAGAAGAAGATGAATAGTGTAGTTGAATGTTTGACTGCATGCGTGGCCGAATCTCGCTTCTCCATTGGCCAGTTTTTGCGCGTGTGGACCCCATCAGAAGTTTGAATTCCTTTTGAATTCAGTGCAAGCAGTCTTATCATTATGTCATGTTCCCTTTAATCTGAGCCACTAGATGCATCTAATCTTCAATCAAACGCATCTCATACGCTGGTCCATACCATGGACTTCACTGATTTTCACACAGGATCATATTGTTAATATTTTCATTTTATTTTGTTTTCTTTACAAAATTAATTTAAAATAGTTCTAAAAATCCAAAAAAATACACAAAAAATATTTTTAGGCTTCTAAATATAGTTTATATATTATGGACTAATTTTGTACATATTTAGAATAATTTTCTGTTTAAGTTTTAATTATTTGTGTAATTATTTGTATAATTATGTGATTATTTAACTTAATAATTTCAAAACAATTTCAAAAATTCCAAAAAAATTAGTTTTGCTTTAAAATTAATTGACAAACATTTTGAACATATTTTAAACTTAATTTTTAGGTTTAAATTTTATTTCCATCTTTTTCTCATTTTAATTAAATTAATCATGAATTAATCATAATTAAAATCAACCATCAAAAAATCCAAAAACATTTCTTTTATTTTCTTGCAATTTAAATTCCTAGATCAAGTGTATAGGTTGTCAAATTCATGTAATAGCGTAGTTTACATTTCCTGCACAATCGATGTAATAGCGTAGATTTACTTTCCGCATTTTACATTTTCGCATTTTAAATTCCAGCACATATAAAACTGCGTGTATGCCAAAGATAAAAATTGAATCGTTAGATCACTAACTTCAAAGATAAAATATCTGAATCGAAACACAATCACACTTGCACCTCTTAGGGTAATCCCTCTCTCATTCTTTTCAAAATCAAAATCAAAATCAAATTCAAATGTAAAACCGAACTTTTGTTTACATCCGGTGAAAGGATAGTTTTTTAAAGGAAATAGGATAAAGACCTTATAACTTAGGGTAGACCTCCTAATTTGCTTGGTCAAATCAAAACAAACAAATCCCTCATATATCATTGTTTTTCAAAATAAAAACTTTCAAAAAAGACAATACTTTGTATATATCCAAACGAGGATCATTACGAAGTTAATGTTCTTTTTTCAAAAACATCTTTTGAAAGATAAAAACACTTTGTATACATCCGCACAAGGATCATTACAAAGTCAATTTACAAAGGTATTTGAAACCACATACGAGCATTTCAAGGCAATAGAAAAATAATTGAAAACAAGTGAGCTAAGCAAATTAAAGAGCCCATGGATAACCATGGATACAAAGGGTTCTAACACCTTCCCTTTGTATAACCTACCCCCTTACCCAGAATTTCTTAAAGGTCTTTTTCTGTTTCTTTTATAAACCTTTCCTTAATTGGATAAAATAAAAGTCGGCGGCGACTCTCTGATTTTCAAACACACAAAAGCAGAAATAAAAAAAGAGTCAGTTCGCGTATCTCTCCGCGAGAGGTATGGTAAAAAACCGAGGGCGACAGTCTCAAAATACGAAAACTTCACTAAACACTCCGAACGTCTAGATTAAGCGAATAATCGAATTTCCGGGCATTACAGCCAACACTTACAATACTAATTCTAGTGAATCACACCAATCTAATTCATCACTAGAAAGTGAGTCAACAAGAACCTCAAGTATCAAGTTTGACTTAAGAATTTGAGGCATGATTATTGATTTCTATCCAAGCTTGAGCCCTTTCTCATGATGATGCAAAGGTCCATTGTATCATACTGGTGGGTGTTTAGTTGAGTTTTCCCCTTAAAGATGGCATAATGCTCTTCATTTAAAATCAATCAAAACAAACAAACTTTTGATTTGTACCACGAACTACGAGGTTTTGATCCTTCATTGCACTTGGTTGGTACGTAGGCCTAAGACTCAAGAAGTCTTATCAAACAAAAATCATAAAAATCACTTCTTTTCTCATCTCCACAATCTTTTTGCAAACAACCAGTTTTAGCCTTAACACGTATTTTCAAAAGGTTCCTATGGAGTACTATAGATGTGAAGGCTGTTAACACCTTCCCCTTGCATAACAAACCCCTGTATCCTTATCTCTTTGTTTTTTAAGTTTTGTTTTTAAAACTTCTATGGATTTTATTCTTTTTTTTTCTCATTCCTTTGGAAACAATAAAGATCGGTGACAACTCTTGCTTATGATACTTGAAATATTTGGTTCTTGCTTGTGATGAAGTACCTTGATATTATGACCTAGAATTTTTAGAGTCTTTTACCTTGATTCTTGACGTTTCTCTTTTTTTCTCTCAAGATTTTGCAGGTTATTTACATGGTTCGTTGCAAGAGAACAAAGACCGTGGCATATCTTGGCTTGGCAAGTGGAAAAGAAATCCCATGGCTTGTAATCCCTTAGGTTTAGGACCTTACTTAGGATTTAAGTTACATGAATGAACTTGTATCATGTTTCCTTGTTTTTTGCAAAGCTTGTAAGAATATCTTGTATATGTTGGAAATTTTGGGATTTGGCAATTCAAACATTGTTATGTTGTAAACAACTTTTAACCTTTCATGAAAACAATAGAAGTGAAGTACTTAAATTCACAAAAGTCTCAAGTTCTATTCAAGTGGTTTAGTATTGGAATTCATGCTTTGCATGTAAACTTGAAAACTAATTGACTTGAACTACAAATTCTAAACCAAATGAGGTCATGTTTGAATTCTCAAACTTTGATTTAATTACACCTTTATTTGGATGATGGCTCGTGTAATTAATTATGATGCATAATGACAATATTATATTTCTCCTTGAAACTCAATATTAATGTCTAAACATCATCTCAATCCGTGTATTCCAATTTCCAAAAAAAATCTAATGGAAAAGTGATTGAACCATGTATAAACATGGTGGTAATAACTTTCCCTTTGAAATGAAATTTAAAAGTACTTATACCAAAATTTATCTCACTTCAACCATAAGATATGTTATAAGATAAATTCAATACCAAGTTCAAGATTTAAACCATACGTCATTTGTCTCTTCTAAAATTTAGAAAGAGGAACAACAATTGTACTAATGGAATGATTTCTGAATTTAGAAAGAGGAACAACAATTGTACTAATGGAATGATATTGCATGTATGAAATGAATGATAATGAAATCCAATGACCAAATAAACTGGTTATGACGCAATATTGCATACGACTTTAACAAAATAGAACTGGTTGTTATAGACTAAGGATATGAAACACAAAATAATTAAAGCCGACATGAAAAGAGGGAGGGAGTATATCAATGTGCAATGTGGATATATTGTACGTAGAATTTAGAATTTTTGTTAGGCACTTTTCTATATCACGTGCCATATTTTTATTTTGTATATTGGACATAATTGTAAATGATGCCGTTAGATAGGGGTGCTCGCGGTGCGGTTTGGGCGGTTTTGACGAAAAAAATCATCCGAACCGCAAGAGAAAAAATAGTGCGGTTTGGTTTGGTTCGATTGACTTTTAAAAAAAATTCGAACCAAACCAAACTAATGCGGTTTGGTTCGGTTCGGTTGGTTCGGTTTTTTACAAATATTTTATTGAGCCATACATACACATATATATGACAACATAATTTTATATTTAGACATTCATACACTGACAAATAACAACAAAACTCGTCATATTTTGAAAACAATTTTCCATGTAATATGTAAAAATTAAATTAGACAAAAGTAGAATATTAAACATAAAATAATAGCATAAAACAATATCAAATTATTATAATGAAACAAAAAAATAGAAGAGACGAAAGATTAGTGAAGGTGAAAATGAAAAAGAAAAGTGTTGAGAGATTAGAGAAGAAGATGTGCGATAAAAATGAAACTGAAATACAGAACATTTACATAAAAATGAGAAGGTGAAAAAGAAAGAATATAGGAGAGTAAAGATTATAGAAGAAGAGGGAAGATGTATGTAGCAAAGAAGGTGAAATAATGTTATTAGAGATTTGAGAAGATTGAGACTGAAATTATATGTGTAAGGATGAGAAAATTGTTCGTATTCATAAGGCTAATGTATAATAGGTTTAATTTTGGGTTGGATGTGAGTGAAGTAAAATTTAGGTTGTAACATAATGCGGTTTGATTCGGTTTGGTTCGGTTTACAAAATACAAACCGCAAACCGAACCGAACCGTGCGATTTTGTTAAAAAATGGCCCAAACTAATCCGAACCAAATGCGGTTTTTTGCGGTTTCGGTTTGGTTTAGTTTGGTTTGCGATTTTCTATTGGGTTGGTTTGATTTGGAGCACCCCTACCGTTAGACACTTGTGTTGTATCAGTTCCAAATGTTTAGGACAAAGACACAGATCACAATATATGTATCATGATTCGACTTTCTACTGGGTTCAAATTTTTTATGGGACTCAAATCCACTTTAAGAATCGTCACTCGTATGGGACACTCGAACCCACTTAGAGTATCTTTTCTCGTATGAGACTCAAACCTATTTTGAGGTCCACGAGTCTATGGGACTCGAACACACTTATGAGACCTCTCCTCTATGTGACTCAAACCATTTATGAGGCTCGAATCATTGGTGTTTACATCCCAACTCTACTTTACATAAACATCGTAGTTATGATGAGCACGATCAAGGGTTATTTCATAATATGTGACTAGTTTTATCATTCAACGTGATTGTACTCATCAATCACAAGGTCAATCACACTCAACAAGTTTCATATCATCACAACATATTCCATACAAGACCCATTGATTCATGATTCTAATTATTACTCGTGTGCGGCACACACCGAGATACCTTTGCGTCCAAGCATCGCCACCTATGTTATTATCATAACCTAAGTTATTATTACTAATGCATTCACCTAGTTATTAAATTAGGTTCGCCTCAATTTTCATATGTTGTGAAAAACGATACCAATAACAAAGTATAATAGGTAATTGGGGAAGAAAATGAAGAACACAAGAATTAGTTATAACTGCTATTCTTTCACTTTCTCTTTAAACAAGATTACAAGTTTACAAGAATAACAAATAACCTCTCTCACCCTAAATTAGGATTTGCAGCTTAGCAATGATGAGAGACTAGTATGCTATTTATAATAAAACCTAACATACTAACTAATGGGCTTTTTCAGCAAGGCCCATTACACAAGCCAACTTAATAAACAAGCTAACTTAACAAATTAGGGCTTAAACACTAAAACCTAATTTAACATGCTAACGACCCTAGCATCTTCGACACAAGCATGTGAACAACCTTTGACTTCATGCTTAGTCCTGTCGAACCAAGAAGCTACCCTTCGAACATACTAGAGTTCGATCCAATATCTCACAAATCTCCATCTTGGACCTAACTCTACAACGTCAAGGGAACAAACTAGCTTTCTTCATGCAAGTTTATCAACTGCATACAGTGGAAAAACTTAAAACTCGGCAATGTCTTGGTGATCATATCAGCAGCATTGTCTTCAGTCGAAACCTTCAGCACTTGGACTTCTCCACGCTCAATTACTCCTCTGACGAAATGCAGCCTCACATCAATGTGCTTAGTTCGCTCATGATAGGCTGAATTCTTCGACAGGTGTATTGCACTTTGACTATCGCATTTAATAGTGATACCTCGACCTTGAAGTTTCAGCTCCTTCGCAAAACCTTCAAGCCACAATGCTTCTTTCACAGCTTCAGTTAAGGCAATATACTCCGCTTCAGTGGTTGATAGAGCAACAACCTTCTGAAGTGTTGCTTTCCAACTAATTGTTGTGCCAAACATAGTGAAAACATATCCAGAAATAGATTTTCTGGAATCCATACAACCTGCATAATTAGAGTCGACATATCATTCGATTACTACTTTACTATCTTCACCCAAGGCTCCACCATAAATTAGGACTCTATTCAGAGACCAATTTATGTACCTTAAAATCCACTTCAATGCTTGCCAGTGAGCCTTTCCAGGATTCGCCATGTACCTGCTTACAAGACTTACTGCATATGCTATGTCAGGTCTAGTACAGACCATAACATACATCAAAGAATCAACTATATTAGCATATGGGATGCTATTCATATAGGCTCTTTCGACATCAGTACTGGGACACTGATTAATACTCAACTTGAATTGAGGGTTTGTTGGAGTCACAACTGGCTTCGAAATCTAAAGTAAACGCAGTGGTCGAACTGACTTCTAATGAAACTTATGTGTGCCATGAACTTGTCGAATCTCCTATTCCACTGTCGAGGAGATTGTTTCAGCCCATACAAAGATCTCTTTAACTTGCACACACAATCTTCCTTCCCCTTTTCGACATACTCTTCAGGTTGCCTCATCAGGATTGTTTCATCTAGATCACCATACAAGAACGCAGTCTTCACATCCATCTGTTCCAGTTCAAGATCGAACTGTGCCACCATGGCAAGCAACATTCAAATGGACCTATGCTTCACAACAGGAGAAAACACATCATTGAAGTCGACACCTTCTTTCTGAGTGAAACTCCTTGCAACTAACCTTGCCTTGTATTTTTTCGACGTCACTCATTCAATTCCTTCCTTAACTTTGAAAATCCATTTACAGGTGACTAACCTTGCCCCAGCAGGTTTCTTGATCAGTTCCCAAGTATGATTATCATGAAGAGATTTCATCTCATCATCCATGGACTTCAGCCATTCAGTCTTATTTGGACTCCTCATAACTTCCTTGTAGTCTCTAGGTTCTTCGTCTAGAACCTCACTTGCAGAGATTAAGGCATAAGCTATAAGATCTGCATACCCAAGTCTCTGAGGTGCCTTGATGACTCTTCTCGACCTATCTCTCGACAATAGGTAGTCATCGTCAGTTTCCTCAACTTCCTCAGCATCTTCTATTTCTTCTTCGACTTCATCAGGGATATGCATTTCAGCATCAACATGCTCCACCTCAACATGAATCTCTACCTGTTCCAGCTCTTCGTCAGATGTTTCTGCACTTCGACTAACATCATCAATTTTCTTAAAAGCCATTTCAGCTTCATTGAAAACTACATATCGACTGGTAATACACCTTTTGTGACCTGGCTCTAGGCACCATAGCCTATAAGCTTTGACTCCATCAGGGTATCCCATGAACATGCATTTCAGAGCTCTAGGTTCGACCTTGTCTTGCCTAATGTGAGCATAGGCTACACAGCCAATTACTCTCAGTTTGTCGAGATCTGGTGGATGTCCCGACCAAACTTCTTCAGGTGTCTTCATATCTAACGCTGTGGAAGGACATCTGTTTATCAGATATGTTGATGTCGAAACAGCCTCAGCCCATAACACCTTCTTTAGTCCAGCACTAGTCAACATGCATCTGACTCTCTCCAAAATAGTTCGATTAAACCTTTCAGCCAAACCATTTTGCTGTGGAGTACCTGCAGTAGTTCTGTGCCTTGCAACACCATAGGCAGCACAAAAACTGCCGAATGCCTTATTGCAAAATTCAAGGCCATTGTCGGTTCTCAACCTCTTGAACTTTCTGCCAGTCTAATTTTCAACCAGAGTCTTCCAACTTTTGAAATTATCAAAAGTTTCATCCTTAGTCTTTTGGATGAATACCCATAATTTCCTGGAATAATCATCTACTATGGATAGAAAATACCTTGCTCCTTAATGTGATGGACACCTTGCAGGCCCCTAAAGATCAGCATGGATGTAATCAAGGGATCCATGTGTTCTTTGTTTGCCTTTGTTGAACTTCACTTTGCAAGATTTTCCAAGTACACAGGGTTCACAAAACTTTAGCTTTTCGACTTTGTCTCCACCAAGCAGATTTTGTTTCCCTAATTCGACTTTGCAAGATTTTGCAAGTACACAGGGTTCCCAGCAATACTGATCCACCATCTTGATCACATAATTCCTCGAACAAGTCTTTGTTTGGAGTCATGTGCCAAGTGCAACCTGAATCCATAATCCACTCCTTCTTAGAGTCACTGCTTGAAACCACAAGAACATCAGATGATTCGAAATCATCTTGAACAATGACAGCGTTGCCATTATCCTTACCTCCATGATATTTCAGGCGTTCAGGGCACACCTTTCTTGTGTGACCCTCCTTCTTACAATGGTAGCATCGAATACCAGATGCTTCGCCACTGTAAGACTTCAACTGGCTTTTTCCTTTCTTCTTTTCGAACTTACCATCCTTTCGTAAGAGTTTTCCTTTAACGGCCAAACCTTCGCCAACAGTCGAATGTTTACGCTCCTTTCGTTCATTCAAGTCCTTAGAGTACAAGGCTGATTGAACTTCTTCAAACGTCAGGGAATCCCTTTCATACAATAGAGTTTCTTTGAAGTGAACATGTGATCGAGGCAAAGAACACAATAGTAACAGCGCTTGATCTTCATCATCGATCTTCACATCAATATTTTCAAGATCAAGAATCAGCTTGTTGAACATATCCAACTGCTCAGCCAATACTTTATCTTCAATCATCTTGAATGAATACAAAGCTTGCTTCAGGTAGAGTCGATTTACCAACGATTTAGTTATATACAAACTTTCAAGTTTCACCCATAACCCTGACGCCGTCGTCTCCTTTGATACCTGCCAGAGAACCTTATTACCAAGGCTCAACAAAATTGCGCTGTGTGCTTTCTCGATCATATTCGTCTTCTCCGCTGCCGTCAATTCTGCATTCATGGTTGCCTCTCCCTTCAACGCTTCCAAACAACCCTGCTGAACCAGTAGGGCTTTCATCTTCAAGCGCCACAGACCGAAATCATTCACTCCGGTGAACTTTTCAATCTCATACTTTGTTTAAGGCATCTTCTCCATGCTCACCGCACCAATTTGTTGTGAAAAACGATACTAATAACAAAGTATAATAGGGAATTGGGGAAGAAAAGGAAGAACACAAGAATTGGTTATAACTGCTGTTCTTTCACTTTCTCTTTAAACAAGATTACAAGTTTACAAGAATAACAAATAACCTCTCTCACCCTAAATTGGGATTTGCAGCTTAGCAATGATGAGAGATTAGTATGCTATATATAATAAAACCTAACATACTAACTAATGGGATTTTTCAGCAAGACCCATTACACAAGCCAACTTAATATACAAGCTAACTTAACAAATTAGGGCTTAAACACTAAAACCTAATTTAACATGCTAACGACCCTAGCATCTTCGACACAAGCACGTGAACAACCTTCGACTTCATGCTTAATCCTGTCAAACCAAGAAGCTACCCTTCGACCATACTAGAGTTCGATCCAATATCTCACATCATCATAGTTAATTCAATTATAATGCATTCAAGACAAACAACAATTCATAATAAAGTTCATAACATTAGCATAATAGTTCATCACCACTCATCAAACATTATTTAACATGCATGCATGATTTTACTTCATTAAAGGATAGAGCATTGGATTATCTTTCAAACTCATTCAACTTTGCATCTATTGTAGTTACGGTTTCTATTTTATGGTGTAAACAAGAACACAAATTTTTTTCCATGTTTCAGAATCCTCGTTAAGCAAGCTCGAGGTGAGCACCAGGAGCAGCAGAAAGCTCAAGCCTCTTGATTTTCCCTATCTCGCTTAGAGAGACTCGGCGAGGCCTTCATGCGAGCTCTCGCCCAACGAGGCTCTAGCAAGGCAAGTCAGAATTTCGCATTTCCTCAAAATCACTTATCTTGCTTAGCGGGAATCACCCTCGCCTAGCAAGTTCTATAGAAAATCTTTTGCTTCCGGATTCTGATATGCTCGCTTAGCAGGTTGTTCCCCCGCCTAGCGAGGATGGCATAATTCAACTAATGAGAAAACATAATAGGATGAGGAAATGAGCATCAACAACATCATAAGACACTATAATACACCAAAACAACATAGAAAGGTCATGGAATAACACATACGAGCATGTAAAACAACAAGATTGCCATGTATTAGCAACAACTTCATGATCAAATAATCACACATAAACCCTAAACCCCATTATTCTCGAGAAAATTTCCCTAAAAGCTAACACTATACTTGGAACCCACCTTGATAAATGAAAATGATGAGAGAATTGATATGGAAATTTGATGATTATAGCTCTTGATTTCCCTTTCCAAGCTTTTTCCTTTTTCTTCCCTTCTTCTCCTCTTTCTCGTGTTCTTTCGCTTGTAATGTCCTATGGAGAGATATTTCTTCGAGAGGTTAATTGACAATTCATTAGTGTTACCAAAATGTTTCTTTCTTTTACGAATTAATAAATTTTAATTAAATTGGATACAAATTAAGCTCATATGAATTTACTAATTACTCTATTTATCGCAACTCACAAGAATTAGAGCATAGAGGACCTCAGTTGGTCTCAGCTCACAACAGATAGAGTATTTGAGAAGATATGAGATTTAATATTAGGAAAAAAAACATTATGTATTTGATAATGATAATCCAACAACTTTGTGAAGTCTGCATGTGTTTAATCAAGAAAGCTTGTTACTCGATCTTGCTGCAAAATATGAGAAAAACATGCATATTTATATTATTAGAAATGGAAGAAATATACAAAAAGGCCATACTGATGAATTCAGACATTGAAACTAGTAATCAAGAGCAAAATTGTTCTAACATGCTAATTAATGGACATGAAAATTGTGAGATATTGGATCGAACTCTAGTATGGTCGAAGGGTAGCTTCTTGGTTCGACAGTTCGACAGAGTTAAGCATGAAGTCGAAGGTTATTCACATACTGGTGTCGAAGAGTGCATGTTGTAGTCGAAGATGGGTCGAGCATGCAGGTGTCGAAGATGCTAGGGTTGCTAGCATGTTAAATTAGGTTTTAGTGTTTAAACCCTAATTTGTTAAGTTAGCTTGTTTATTAAGTTGGCTTGTGTAATGGGCCTTGCTGAAAAAGCCCATTAGTTAGTATGTTAGGTTTTATTATAAATAGAATACTAGTCTATCATCATTGCTAAGCTGCAAATCCTAATTTAGGGTGAGAGAGGTTATTTGTTATTCTTGTAAACTTGTAATCTTGTTTTCTAAGAGAAAGTAAAAGAATAGCAGTTATAACCAATTATTGTGTTCTGCTTATCTTCCGTAATTCCCTATTATACTTTGTTATTGGTATCGTTTTCACAACAAATTGGTGCGGTGAGCGTGGAGAAGATGCCTTCAACGAAGTATGAGATTGAAAAGTTCACCAGAGTGAATGATTTCGGTCTGTGGCGCTTGAAGATGAAAGCCCTATTGGTTCAACATGGTTGTTTGGAAGCGTTGAAGGGAGAGGCAGCCATGAATGCAGAATTGACGGCGGCGGAGAAGAAAACTATGATCGAGAAAGCACACAGCGCAATTCTGTTGAGCCTTGGTGATAAGGTTCTACGACAGGTATCAAAGGAGACGACGACATCAGGGTTATGGGTGAAACTTTAAAGTTTGTATATGACCAAACCGCTGGTAAATCGACTCTACCTGAAGCAAGCTTTGTATTCATTCAAGATGATTGAAGATAAAGTGTTGGCTGAGCAGTTGGATATGTTCAACAAGCTAATTCGTGATCTTGAAAATATTGATGTAAAGATCGATGATGAAGATCAAGCGCTGTTACTATTGTGCGCGTTGCCTCGATCACATGTTCACTTCAAAGAAACTCTCTTGTATGGAAGGGAGTCCCTGACGTTTGAAGAAGTTCAATCAGCCTTGTGTTCTAAAGACTTGAATGAACGAAAGGAGCATAAACCTTCGAATGTCGGTGAAGGTTTGGTCGTTAAAGGAAAATTCTTGCGAAAGAATGGTAAGTTCAACAAGAAGGGTAAAGGCCACTCGAAGTCCTACAGTGGCGAAGCATCTGGCATTCGATGCTATCATTGTAAGAACGAGGGTCACACAAGAAAGGTGTGCCTTGAACGCCTGAAAGATCATGGAGGTAAGGATAATGGCAATGCAGCCATTGTTCAAGATGATTTTGAATCATCTGATGTTCTTGTGGTTTCAAGCAATGACTCGAGAAGAGAGTGGATTATGGATTCAGGTTGCACTTGGCACATGACTCCAAACAAAGACTTGTTCGAGGAATTATGTGATCAAGATGGTGGATCAGTATTGCTGGGAAACAACAAGGCCTGCAAGATTGCAGGTGTTGGATGTGTGAGATTCAAGCTCCATGATGAGTCAATAAGGTTGTTGACTGAAGTCAGGTATGTTCCTGACTTGAAGAGAAATCTGCTTTCTCTTGGTGAATTCGACTAGAAAGGATATGTTTTTCAAGGAGAGAAAAGTATCCTAAGAGTCATGAAGGGGTCAACGGAAGTCTTGAGAGGCGTGAAGAAACAAGATTTGTATATCCTTGAGGCTGAAGTTGTAAGTGGTTCGACCAATGTTGCATCCACGAAACCTTTGTCGAAGACAGAAATCTGGCACATGAGATTGGGCCATGTCAGTGAAAAGGGTCTGGTCGAGTTAGGGAAACAAAATCTGCTTGGTGGAGACAAAGTCGAAAAGGTGAAGTTTTGTGAACCCTGTCTACTTGGAAAATCTTGCAGAGTGAAGTTCAACAAAGGCAAACAAAGAACACACGGATCCCTTGACTACATCCATGCTGATCTTTGGGGGCCTGCAAGGTGTCCATCACATTCAGGAGCAAGGTATTTTCTATCCATAGTTGATGATTATTCCAGGAAGTTATGGGTATTCATCCAGAAGGCTAAGGATGAAACTTTTGAAAATTTCAAAAGTTGGAAGTCTCTGGTTGAAAATCATACTGGAAGAAAGGTCAAGAGGTTGAGAATCGGCAATGGCCTTGAATTTTGCAATGAGGCATTCAACAGTTTTTGTGCTGCCTCTGGTATTGCAAGGCACAGAACTACTGCAGGTACTCCACAGCAAAATGGTTTGGCTGAAAGGTTTAATTGAACGATTTTGGAGAGAGTCCGATGCATGTTGACTAGTGCTGGACTAAAGAAGGTGTTCTGGGCTGAGGCTGTTTCGACAGCAACATATCTGATAAACAGAAGTCCTTCGACGGCGTTAGATATGAAGACACCTGAAGAAGTTTGGTCGGGACATCCACCAGATCTCGACAAACTGAGAGTATTTGGCTGCGTAGCCTATACTCACATTAGGTAAGACAAGGTCGAATCAGAGCTCTGAAATGCATGTTCATGGGATACCCTGAAGGAGTCAAAGCTTATACGCTATGGTGCCTAGATCCAGGTCACAAGAGGTGTATCACCAGTCGAGATGTAGCTTTCAATGAAGCTGAAATGGCTTTTAAGAAAACTGATGATGTTGGTCGAAGTACAGAAACATCTGACGAAGAGCTGGAACAGGTAGAGATTCCTGTTGAGGTGGAGCATGTTGATGTTGAATTGCATATCCCTGATGAAGTCGAAGAAGAAGCAGAAGATGCTGAGGAAGTTGAGGAAACTGACGATGACTACCTATTATCGAGAGATAGGTCGAGAAGAGTCATCAAGGCACCTCAGAGGCTTGGGTATGCAGATCTTATAGCTTATGCCTTAATCTCTACAAGTGAGGTTCTAGACGAAGAACCTAGTGACTACAAGGAAGTTATGAGGAGTCGAAATAAGACTGAATGGCTGAAGGCCATGGATTATGAGATGAAATCTCTTCATGATAATCACACTTGGGAAATGGTCAAGAAACCTGTCTGGGCAAGGTTAGTCAGCTGTAAATGGATTTTCAAAGTTAAGGAAGGAATTGAAGGAGTGACGTCGAAAAGATACAAGGCAAGGTTAGTTGCAAGGGGTATCACTCAGAAAGGAGGTGTCGACTTCAATGATGTGTTTTCTCCTGTTGTGAAGCATAGGTCCATTCGAATGTTGCTTGCCATGGTGGAACAGTTTGATCTTGAACTGGAACAGATGGATGTGAAGACTGCGTTCTTGTATGGTGATCTAGATGAAACGATCCTAATGAGGCAACCTGAAGGGTATGTCGAAAAGGGGAAGGAAGATTATGTGTGAAAGTTAAAGAGATCTTTGTATGGGCTGAAACAATCTCCTCGACAGTGGAATAGGATATTCGACAAGTTCATGGCACGCATAAGTTTCATTAGAAGTCAGTTCGACCACTGTGTTTACTTTCGATTTCGACCTGGTAATTCATTTGTTATTTTGTTGCTTTATGTGGATGATATTCTCATAGCAAGCAACAATGTTGAAGATGTGACGAGGGTGAAGGCTGAACTCAATAAGGAGTTCAATATGAAGGATCTGGGAGATACTTCAAGGATTCTTGGAATTGACATTCGAAGAGATAGAAAGAAGTCGAAGTTATGCTTATCTCAAGAGGCATATCTATGTAAGATTCTCGAAAAGTTTGGTATCTCGAATTCGAAGCTAGTTGTGACTCCGACAAACCCTCAATTCAAGCTGAGTATTGATCAGTGTCCCAGTACTGATTTCGAAAGAGCCTATATGAATAGCATCCCCTATGCTAATATAGTTGGTTCTTTGATGTATGCTATGGTTTGTACTAGACCCGACATAGTATATGCAGTAAGTCTTGTAAGCAGGTACCACTACTACGGAAAAGGGCTACGAAAGCGCTTTTTTTGGGCTACTAAAGCGCTGCCAAAGCCAGCGCTGCCGTAGGTAACGAAAGCGCTTTTGAAAGCGCTCTGGTAGGTCCCCCTGTAAGAGCGCTTTTTCCAGAAAAGCGCTCTGGTAGCCCCACCTATAAGAGCGCTTTCTCCTGAAAAGCGCTCTAGTAGCCCCCCCTATAAAAGCGCTTTTTCCAGAAAAAGCGCTCTGGTAGCCCCCCTATAAGAATGCTTTTTCTGGAAAAAGCGCTCTGGTAGCCTCCCCTATAAGAGCGCTTTTCCAAAAGCGCTTTCGTAGGTTGCGTTTTTTTTTCTTTTTTATGCTATTTTTTTAATCTTAGGCAGTGCCTCCCTGTTCGACCTGTAATATTTTCGACCTGTAATATATTTTCAACCTGTAATATTTTCGACCTGTAATATATTTTTGACGATATATTTTCAACCATAGGTAGGACAATATATACATACTAATATAATACCATTATAATATCCAAAATTATATATATATACATCATTATAGTTCCTGTCAAACAAACTAAATCATGTAAAGTATGATATATATTCAGAAAGTTTCACATGTAACTAACTCATGTCAAACAAACTAAATAAGTAACATCAACAATATTATACTTCAAATATTGACAACAGTATGAACAAAGCTAGTAACCATCCTAGAGTACAAAAATATTATACTTCAAAAGTTTGATCGTTTCCCGGCCAGGTCCTGCAAAGTATGAACAGAACAACACGGTCAATTAAAGGCTCAACAACAACAAAAACAAACATGAACCAACATCCACCAAAGAAACTCAAACACAAAGTCATTATCAAAATAATGTATTCATAAAACTGTTCACACAATAATGTATTCATACCTATATGAATAGCTGCTGAATATAAAATTGACACAAATCCTCTTTGATTTCTTCCAACTTAAGTCTCGTGTAAGAAGAAGCATATAAGTCGTCAAAGTACTACATAACTAAAACATAATATGAATGATTTAGTTAAAAGTAATAAATTATAAGAAATTATCTTAAGTTATAAATTCATACCGTGATTGGAATCTCTAATTGATTCGCTTGAATGATTTCTTTCATAAACCTCAAAACATAGTATCCGCAATCTGAACTGTTTCGTTGTATCGGACACTACATAGAAAAACAAATAAGATTTTATAGTTGTCTTGTTTTATCAAGTAGCATAAATATTATAAGCAAAATTGTGAAAAATAATGTACCTGCACTTTGATCCAAGTAATGTTATTTGATTTAGTTCGGGATACCTGTGCGTCTCGTTGACTTTGTAACGCCCCAAACTGCTTTCGGGATGATCGACTAACCACACAAACCAAAACGGGTCTTTTCAGCATGCTTTGACCTCACTTGCATGCTTTCTGGGAAACTTCCCAGAAGGTCACCCATCCCAATATTACTCCAAGTTAAGCACGCTTAACTATGGAGTTCTTATGGAATAGGCTCCCGAAAAGAAGATGCATCTTGTTGGTATAGGTAGTACCTATCAATCCTTATAAGTTTTCCTTCAACCATGCAGTCCCATACCTGCACGGCTTTAGGATACCTCTCATTCCGATGTGGCGACCACCCTAGCCCCAATTGGCCCCAGGTGTTCAATGCGGTGCAACCACCCCCCGACTTCTTCGGCCTCGGGTGTTACATGCTCACCAGCTTCCACATGGTTCGTCCTCGAACCACATCATACTGGGAGAGGTCTATCTCTGATACCATTTGTAACGCCCCAAATTTCTTTCGGGATGATCGACTAACCCCACTAACCAACACGGGTCTTTTGAGCATGCTTTGACTTCACTCGCATGCTTTCTGGGAAACTTCCCAGAAGGTCACCCATCCCAATACTACTCCAAGTTAAGCACGCTTAACTATGGAGTTCTTATGGAACAAGCTCCCGAAAAGAAGATGCATCTTGTTGGTATAGGTAGTACCTATCAATCCTTATAAGCTTTCCTTCAACCATGCAGTCCCATACCTGCACGGCTTTAGAATACCTCTCATTCCGATGTGGCGACCACCCTAGCCCCAATTGGCCCCAGGTGTTCCATGCGGTGCAACCACCCCCGACTTCTTCGGCCTCGGGTGTTATAGACTTCAGAACACTTGTATTGATCTAACAAAAATATAAAAGCATATGTTTAGATCAATCTCACAAATAATTAAATATGTAAATATACACAAATATTTAGAACGATCCCACTTACAAATCAATCATTTCCTTCATAGCCGGATAATTGGTCCAGTCACCATTTACCGAATTCAGAAAATATGCCACTTCTCTTATAGGGTTGATAGCAAGCAACAACCAGTGTGCTCTATAAATTAAAACAATAGGTTATATGAAAATTTTGCTATGCAAAAGAAACAAAGATTAGATGAACCAAGAATGAGAAAACTAACCCTACTGGTCGGGTATTATATGCCCAAAGAATCAGACTTTCTGTATTGCCGGTGGACAGGAATCTATCGACTAAGCGCTGTCTAACTGATTCCGGTTCCGAAGCAATTGTCATTCCGCTGCAATGGGCGGAAGACACGAAACGAAATCTGTTTGACAATGCAGTCCCATGCAACACTCTGTCATACAACAACCTTAAATAAAAACATAATAAACATTAGATTATTTTCATTGAAATGTGTAGAATGAGTTATAAGGTTTTCATCCTATTTCCTTTAAAAATCTATCCTTTCACCGGATATAAACAAAAGGTTCGATTCGAAACAGTAGAATTTGACTTTGATTTTGAAAAGAATGATAAGGGATTACCTTAAGAGGTGCAAATGTGATTGTGTTTGGATTCAGGTATTTTATCTTTTGAAGTTAGTGATCTAACGGTTCGATTTTATCTTTGACATACACGCAGTTTATATGTGCTGGAATTTAAAATGCGGAAATGTAAAATGCGGAAAGTAAATCTACGCTATTACATCGATTGTGCAGGAAATGTAAACTACGCCTATTTACATGAACTTGACAACCTATACATTTATCTAGGAATTTAAATTGCAAGAAAATAAAGACATGTTTTTTTTGGATTTTTTATGATTGATTTTAATTATAATTAAAGCATGATTTAATTAAACTAAAATGAGGAAAAAAAAGATGAAAATAAAGTTAAACTTAAAAATTAAGTTCAAAATATGTACAAAATGCTTTTCAATTAATTTTAAAACAAAACTAATTTTTTTGGAATTTTTGAAATTGATTTGAAATTTATTAAGTTAATTAATACATAATTATACAAATAATTAAAACTTAAAGAGAAAATTATTCTAAATATGTACAAAATTAGCCTATAATATATAAACTATATTTAATATAAAGAACAATTTTTTTTGATTTTTTTTATTGGTTGAAATAATTAAATAGCAAACATATAAATATATATACTAATTAATTATGTAAAATAGCCCTAATTTAAATAAAAATATTAATATTTTTATGTCTAAAAATAAATAAATATTTTATCAGATTAAAACTAAAAAATAAAATATTTTTGGTGTTTTGTGATTTGTTGAATTTAATTAAAATGCAAAGTATAGAGATTATTAATTAAAATATGCAGGGGGGTGTATTAAGTGAATCTGAAAAAGAACTGAGTTTAGTTCAAAAGATGCATTTGGGCCAGAAACCAGGGGTGTAGAAATCACTTCGTATAAGCCCAGTCCACTTGTTTCTTTTATTTTTCTGAATTTAAGTTATGTGGGGTCCACGCTTTTAAACCAGAACCAATCATGTTATAACATTTTGCCACGCGAGCCATAGACTTATTGACCAGCCAATAGGAGCGAGGGAGGAAGCCACGCATGCAGTCAACCATGCCCTAGCCTTGCTGACCACCGGAACAGTGTTTTCCGGTTGTCTTCTCCGGCGAGGTGGTTTTCAAAACCTGCAAAATAGTTAGTTTAAACACCAAATGAAGACCCTACCCCCCTAAATCGAGGTCTGGGAATCCAATGGTGAGGTTAGTTTGGACTGAAAGTGCTTGTGTTAAGAGATTCGAAGAGAAACATAAACTCACGGTTGACAATGGCAACTTACGTTCTGGACGTTAGAACTCTCATGCTAGGGTTTGAAATCAATGAAAGTTTACCAAATCGGAGAGTGAAAGAACTCGAGTTTTAGGCCCCTATGAACTTGGTTATGGATCTGAACTTGCTCAAATAAGTTCCAGGAAGTGATTTATGGACTTAGTTTGCTTTGAAACTAGCTGCAAATTTAAATACGAATTTTGAAGTTTCTTTGATTATTTTTGAAATATGAAGTGAGTTTATGCTATATCTTTGCTCTATTTCGTGTCTCCCTTACATTGATGAAGTATGCTACCTAATTTATAAGCTACATGGTGCTTAAAAACTAAGCTAAAAGCATTGATGAGCTTTGTTGAAACTTTGATTTTTAAATATTAAAAATCTTTGAAAATTTGACCAAGTCTTGCTCTTCTTCACTTCTCTTGCCTTGTACTTCATTTGGCTGCAGAAAATTGAAGATTCCTTGATGAGTCATGCTTAAGATTTAAGCTATCCATTATCCTTCCATTTTCCATTTTTCATTTAATCTTAAAATAGGATAAAATTAAACAAAAAATGAATAAAAATGGTGTGGGCCTTGTCTTGATCGTGGGAGGCCCATAATATCATGGCAAACATGTTTGAACCATGAAAACTTGGCCCCATTTGGAAAAAATACATTTCTGATCAATGTTGGTTTTATGCATTTTCCCAAAATTTAGCCAACTTCAACAAGGTGTAATTCCTTCAATTTTTGTCATATGAAGGAGATCTTGCACTTTTTGGAAACCTCAAAGAGTCCTCTAACCAATGTCATTGGTCTCATGTCAAAATTATTTTTGATGCTCGTTGTGTGTCCTTTCCAAAAAAGTGTCTTTTTGTTGACTTTGAAAATGACCTGTAATGTGTTGGTCCATATTTTTCAAATGGTGAATATAAGGACCATGGGATCAATTGAATTTGAAAGATAATTGAATTTCCTTAAAAATGAGCTTTGGTTTGAATTTTTTGAATGAAGGATGAGAGAGTTATGGCCAGTCAAAGTTCAGTTGACTTTTTAGGAGAAAACCCTAATTTTGAATCTTAGGGTTTTGTTGATTTTTGATCTTTCCTTGATGAATTATGATCATCCAATGATCAAATGATGAATCTTTTGACAAAATATGGATGTTGACAAAAAAATTTCATTTTGGACTGTCTGTTGACTTTTTTGGTCAAACGGGTCGTCTGTTGACTGTTTGAGCTGCTGACGGTGCGTCTGAGTGAATTGAAGTCTGAAAATTTGTGTGATGGTAATTTGAGATATATGGATTTCCATGAAATCCATTTGAGGTCTCAAAAACTTGCTTCTCCTGTAAAAACAAGAAAACCCTAGTCAGGGACTGTTTGTGTAGGAGACAGTTAAACGTACCTGATTTTTGTGCAGTGTTGAGTCTCTGCTAATCATGTGATATTCAGAAGACTTCTTGGACAAAAATCTTGGAATTTTTAATTGCAAAAGTTTGATTTGATTGATGGTACAAAACACTGAGAATTGTACTGCCAGCAGTTTTGACTGTCAACTGACTGTTCGGGTATTAATGTAGCAGTTAGAGTGAGAAATCAACAGTCAAAGTTAATTTTCTTTTTTTTGTTTTTTTTGTTTTATGTGAAAAATTAAAGTTTATTTACATGACTTGTTAAAAACACAGACATGATAAATAACTAATATTTACTGTACGCGAGCAAAATTACCGATAATAACCCTGAAAATCATTTAATGCACAGAAAAATGAATATTTGACTGGCAGAAAACACACAAAATATTATCTGAATAATTAAGCAACATTATGACAAATAGTACAACATTTAATACTGACAGTACAAACATTACATACTATAATGAACAGTACGACGAATAAACGGTACATTTAAGAAAAGTAAAAGATACGGCAAACTTTAAGAATGACGATTAATAACCCATGCTACAAATAATAACATGTAGATGATTGGGAGTGCAAGCATCCCAGGACCACAGTGTTCCGGGCTATTTAGACAGAAAAAAGACATGATCACCGTAGCAATGGTGATGACCATAAGAAAACACGTTTCCCACCACTTCGCCATTTTGTCGGGGAAGAAGAAAGAATGGATATGAAGTAGAAATTTGAGAGATGAGTTAGAATTTTGATGTGAGATTTTTATGGAAAAATGAGAGGTATTTATAGAATGGAAAGAAGGATATAGACGTTGGGGGAATTGAGTGATTCCGTACAAAAGGAAAATTTGAGTGGAAGTAAGATTTGAAAGAAAGTGTATGATAGTGTTGGGAAAAAGAGAGATGTATAGAATAAAGTTAGGATTTGATTTTTGAAAAAGAGATTTGAAAAGATTTTGAAAATAATGGAATATAGTACAAAAATTAATGGGAAACAAAAGATAATAATAATCTACTTGTTACCAGTACAGTCTGAGTTTCCTGATTCTGCGCCTGCAAAAGATTTAACTCTATACCAATTGTGTCAGTACTATTTATCTGTAAATAAATAAATAGCATGTGTGAAGTAATAAATAGTATTTGGCGTTTGCGTAAGAATAAATTCAAATGTAAGCCAAAATACTGTATAAAAAATTCTAAAAACTAAGTATTTCACATGTCAGGATATTTATTGAAATAAAAATCTATGATTATATGAGACTCTTAATTTTTAGATTGGAGTTTTCTTAAAAAAAAGATGCGGGCAAATTTTGGGGTATAACAGTTGCCCCTATTCAATCTTCTTAAACCTGAAGAGATTGTCTGAAATCTGAAGGTAGAAGATGATTGAATATTTAGATGCCCTGAAAATTTGCACTTACCTTGATCAGGAGAGATGTTGGAAGTTGCATTTGAATGTCGTCTGCGAAATGTTGTTGGCAGATTGAAACTTTACCTGAGATGGGCTTTCAGATGCCACCCGACAATTGTATTTGATGGTTCGTTCATCAAAATGAATCCATTGATTATATCTTGATGAATATTTGAAAGTCTTTGTGTTGACTGTTTCGGAACCGTCCAAGGTTACCGCTTTAAGTCTAGGAGGATGATCGTTACGGAACTTGTCCAAAGTTTTTCCGCTTTAGATTTTGAAAGTTGATCATTGTGGAATCGTCTGAGGTATCAGCTTTAGATCTTCGATGGTAGATCATTCTGGAACCGTCTGAGGTATCAGCTTTAGATCTTCGATGTTAGATCGTTCTGGAACCGTCTGAGGTGTCAGATTTAGATCTTCGATGTTAGATCGTTCTGGAACCGTCTGAGGTATCAGCTTTAGATCTTCGACGGTAGATCGTTCTGTAACCGTCTGAGGTATCAGCTTTTAGATCTTCGATGTTAGATCGTTCTGGAACCGTCTGAGGTATCGACTTTGGATCTTCGATGTTAGATCATTCTGGAACCGTCTGAGGTATCAGCTTTAGATCTTCGACGGTAGATCGTTCTGGAACCGTCTGAGGTATCAGCTTTTAGATCTTCGATGTTAGATCGTTCTGGAACCGTCTGAGGTATCGACTTTGGATCTTCGATGTTAGATCGTTCTGGAACCGTCTGAGGTATCAGCTTTTAGATCTTCGATGTTTGTTTTTGAGTTGATAAGTGATCAGAATGAATCTTCGGCTTGATTATATCTGAGAGAACCGTTCATGGAATTCAGGTGAACACTGCATGTGATTGAGAACATCTTTGTTGAAGATATCCGTCTACCTGAATAATCAAGTTAGTGATATGCAATGTTTATGATGCATGTAATGTGAGCTAAAGGAGAAATATGCATGTCATGTTGTGTATGAATGTGTGTATGAATATGCGCATGATGCATGATGTATGATGTATGATGTATGATGTATGATGTATGATGTATGATGTATGATGTATGATGTATGATGTCAAGCTTCTATTTGGTAAAATAAATTTCCGCCAGTCATCTGGATATGACTATATTGTGATTGTTGGTGATCTTTTGTCTTGTTTAAGTACCCTCGGCTGGGGAACTTCTTTGAGAACCATGGTACTCTGTTGAAGAATCTTTGACTACCACTTGGGAATGAAAGGTAGATGGAAGTTCTGATTTTGATGCCCTTTTAAGTGGGAATGATGAAGATGCATAATCCTCCGATGCACTATCTGACCAAGTCCGGGTGTGGTGATCACACCTTCTGAGGATAGTAATCTAGAACAACCCTGCTGGGGGATAAGATTTCTCGAATCACTTCGTTCAGAAATCTTTTTAAGGAATTTGCTGAGAAATGTATTTCTGTTGGGGATTTCTCTTCTGATGATGTCCAGATGATTGGGACATTACCTGAATGCTATTCCTGTTTCTCCTGGTAAACATCAATCATATTCAAATGCACATGTTCATTCAAAATTATCATTGGGACGTTTACGTATTCAAAACAGAAAAAAGTGAAAATGGTGATTTTGAGCCTAAGCTGCATTGATTTTTTGAAAAAGAGCCATGATAGGCTGATTAGCACAGGGAGACAACAATCCTAGAAGTAGGAAATTGTCATAAAGCTTTGGAAAATATTTATAAAGATAAATAGCTATGTGAAAACAATCCAGTCAAGTTTCAATTCTGCTATTGCCAATCTGTCTTCGAGCATCTCATCCCTCACTTGTTGGAAGAAAGTGATTGGACTGATCGGTGTCTTTGATGTGTTGAATCTTGACGGTGAGTAGGCAGCTGAACGGAACACAGTTGTACGCTTTATTCCCTAACTTTTGCCTAGGCTGCCTTTTCAGGTTTTCAGCCTACCGGGATAGTATTTGTTTAGTCTCTAATTTTTGCCTGGATCGCCCTTTCGGGTTTTCAATCCACCGAGATGCTCATTTTTTGCCTAAGTTGTCCTTTCAGGTTTTCAACTTAGCGAGCTGTTTCTTTAAGCGAAGTACTTTTTGACTATGTCCGCGTTCACAGGGTGTGGGAAATCCTCGCCATCCATGGTGGTAAGCAACATGGCGCCGCTGGAGAATATTTTCTTGATTATGAATGGTCCCTCGTAGGTGGGAGTCCATTTGCCTCTAGGACCACCTTGTGGTAAGATGATGCGTTTGACAACCAAGCCACCAGTTTGGTATGCTTGACTTTTGACTTTTTTGTTGAAGGCTTTGATCATACGCTTTTGGTATAGCTGACCATGACAAATAGCTGCGAGCCTCTTCTCATCAATCAAGTTTATCTGGTCCAACCGTGTTTGAATCCAATCGTCTTCATCTAGATTGGCTTCTTTCATAATCCTTAGGGAAGGAATCTGAATTTCAATTGGAAGAACTGCCTCCATACCATAGACTAAGGAGAATGGAGTTGCCCCTGTTGAAGTACGCGCAGATGTGCGATAACCATGAAGAGCAAAAGGTAACATCTCATGCCAGTCTTTGTAGGTTACTGTCATTTTTTGTATGATTTTCTTGATGTTTTTATTGGCAGCTTCCACTGCGCCATTCATCTTTGGTCGATATGGAGAGGAATTATGATGCTTGATCTTGAACTGTGTGCAAAGTTCAGTAATCATTCTGTTGTTTAAATTTGTGCCATTGTCCGTGATAATCCGTTCAGGGATGCCATACCGACAAATGAGATTGTATTTGATGAACCGGGCCACCACATTCTTGGTGACAGAAGCAAATGAAGCTGCTTCTACCCACTTTGTGAAGTAGTCAATAGCGACCAGGATAAAGCGATGTCCGTTGGAGGCAGTAGGTTTGATTTCTCCAATCATATCAATACCCCACATTGCAAAAGGCCAAGGAGCCGTCAGGACGCTTAATGGAACTGGAGGTACATGTACTTTGTCAGCATATATCTGGCATTTGTGACAGGTTCGGGAGTGATGATGGCAGTCTGTTTCCATGGTAGACCAGTAATAACCTGCTCTTAGGATCTTTTTAGCCATTGTATGTCCACTTGAATGAGTACCGAAGGCACCATCGTGTATGTCTCCCATGATCTGTTCTGCTTCCTTCTTGTTTACACAACGAAGTAAAGTCGAGTCATGGTTGCGTTTGTATAGGGTTCCATTACTTAGAAAGAATTTGGCTGCAAATCTCCTTAGAAATTTTCTGTCGTTAATGGATGCCCCTTCAGGGTACTCCTGAGCTTCGAGATATCTTTTTACTTCATGGAACCATGGTTTTTCTTCTGTTCCTTCGGTATCGATCTCATTGCAATAGGATGGTTCATCTTGTCTGTAAATGGTGATCATCGGCGCCTCGTTGTCCCACCTGACTTTGAACATGGACGACATGGTAGCTGAGGCATCAGCTAGTTGATTTTCCTCGCGTGGGATATGTTCAAAAGTGATTTCTTCGAAGTAAGGAATCAAACTCAGCACATATTCTTTGTAAGGAATTAGATTCGGGTGCTTCGTGTCCCATTCCCCTTTGACTTGGTAGATTACCAAGGCTGAGTCTCCGTAGACCTCTAGGAACTTGATTCTTAAATCAATTGCAGCTTTGAGACCCAGAATACATGCTTCGTATTCGGCTATATTGTTAGTGCAGTTGAAGCATAATTTGGCAGTGAATGGTGTATGACCTCCTGCGGGGGAAATGATCACAGCTCCGATGCCATTGCCAAGTGCATTAGAAGCTCCGTCAAAAACCATAGTCCAACGGGATCTTGGCTCGGGTCCTTCTTCTGGTCCTGGTTGTTTGTAGTCATTGACTAGCATAATGTCCTCGTCTGGGAAGTCAAAGTTCAATGCTTGATAATCATCCACTGCTTGATGAGCCAGATGATCAGCTACCACACTTCCTTTGATTGCTTTTTGTGAAGTGTATTGAATGTCATATTCTGTTAAGATCATTTGCCATCTTGCTATTCTTCCAGAGAGAGCAGGTTTTTCGAACACGTATTTGATAGGATCCATCTTGGAGATTAGGAAAGTGGTGTGATTTAGCATGTACTGTCTTAGTCGGCGAGCCGCCCAAGCTAAGGCACAGCAAGTTTTTTCGAGTAGTGAGTATCTTGTTTCACAATCGGTAAACTTTTTGCTAAGATAGTAGATTGCGTGCTCTTTTCGGCCGGATTCGTCATGTTGCCCAAGTACACACCCCATTGAGTCTTCTAAAACAGTTAGGTACATTATCAGAGGTCTTCCTTCCACAGGTGGCAACAAGATTGGGGGTTTTTGGAGATACTCTTTGATTTTGTCAAAGGCTAACTGGCATTTGTCATTCCACCTTTCCACTTGATCTTTCTTCATAAGTTTGAAGATCGGCACACAAGTAGTAGTCATGTGGGCAATAAATCGGGCGATGTAATTCAGACGTCCCAAGAATCCTCTGACTTGTTTCTCGGTACGAGGTATAGGCATTTCTTGAATGGCTTTGACCTTGGCGGGATCAACCTCAATACCTTTGCTGCTGAAGATGAAACCTAAGAGTTTTCCGGATCTTACTCCAAAGGTACACTTATTTGGGTTCAGTCGCAACTTGTATTTCTTGAGTCTGTCAAACAACTTGTGTAAATGACCCAGATGTTCTTCCTCGGTGTTGGATTTTGCAATCATGTCATCGACATACACCTCTATCTCCTGATGAATCATATCATGAAACAGCGCTACCATTGCACGTTGATAGGTTGCTCCTGCGTTCTTTAAACCAAAGGGCATTACTTTGTAACAAAAGGTTCCCCAGGGTGTTGTGAAGGTTGTTTTTTCCATGTCTTCGGGTGCCATCTTGATTTGATTGTACCCTGAGAATCCGTCTATAAAGGAGAATACCTTGCATTGTGCGGTATTGTCAACCAGTACATCGATGTGTGGTAAAGGGAAATCATCTTTGGGGCTTGCCCGGTTCAGATCTCTGTAGTCCACGCACATTCTGATTTTCCCGTCTTTTTTAGGTACAGGCACGATGTTAGCTATCCAAGGAGGATAACTTACAACTTTTAGGAATCAGGCATTGAATTGCTTTTCCACCACGTCTTTGATCTTTTTTGACATATCAGGCCTACTCCTCCGCAGTTTCTGTTTGACTGGAGTGCTACCTTCTTTGATTGGCAGGCGATGAACTACAATGTCCGTGTCAAGGCCTGGCATATCTTCATAGGACCAGGTGAATATCTCGACGTAGTCTTGCAGCATTTGAATCAGTCTTTGCTTGACACTGTGTCCTAAATCAGCCCTTATTTTGACTTCTTTCTTTTCCTCGTTGCTGCCCAAGTTGATGACCTCAATTAGCTCCTCATGAGGCTGTATGGCCTTGTCTTCTTGTTCTAGCAGCCTTGCAAGTTCTCTTGGTACTTCACAATCTTCCTCACTTTCGTCCTCAGTTTGGTAGATCAGATTTTCAAAGTCATGACGGGCAATAGCAGAATCGTTATTGACTGGATCCAAAGTGTATGTGAATCTGCATTTTATTTATGTGAGTATGTGTGAAAACAAACATAGCTATTTGAAAGCAAAGAAAGAAAGAAAAAGGATCACAAAATTTAAATATGCAAGCGTCCCATGATTTTATTGAATGCACATGATCATGATATGATAAGCCCTTATAAAAGGACCAGTGCGCTTCGGGCAAGGCACACGGCTTTCAAGCTCATGGTTCGATAGTTCAGGAACCATTTTTATCTTTGCACAATATACACAAAGAAAACAGGAAATGGCATTTACTCCTGGTCAAAGGAGATCACATCCTCAGCTTTCCAGTTGTTCAATCCATTGTTGTGAGCAGGGAGTATCTAGCTGTTCCATTTGCAGTTATCTTCTTCATCTTCCACAGCATTGATTTCATTAGTGGGAAAATGAGCTGGTGATCTTTCGGGATAAGCGATATACTCTGCTGGATACGAGAGCCCGGGCTGAGATATCTCTGTTGGCTGAGCAAGATGCTCGATAAGGCTGTCCCATGCAGTCGGGATGATGTTTTGAATAGAGACTTGTGCATCCTAGTGAGGAGTGTATTGTGACAGAAAGCAACCCTCGTTATTTGGTATTTCCCTGGCTTCTTCAAGAGTGAAATTGTCATCGTAATGTTCATCCCATCCAGTTGGGACAATGTCCTTCATAGCAATTTGTGAGCTCGGAGGAGCGGAATATTTCACCATATAGTCATATTTTCCACTGGGTTCTCCTATCGTATCCCAGACTTCTTTGGGTGGATTTTGATATTGCTCAGCGATGGGACTTGTGAAACTTTTGTCATTTCCAAATTGATCGCCCCATCCAGTCGGGGTAATGTCTTCCATAGCAATATAAGAATTCTGAGGTGCGGTATACTGATAATTATACCCGCCGCTTGGTTCTCCCACAGCATCCCACATTCCCATGGAAATGGGTGGAATTTCATCTGCATATGGCTGAATGATATGGTTCAAGAATACTCCTTCATCTTCAATGGCGTTTACTTCTTGGCTGACGAAGTGTGACATTAATCCTCCAGAACGAGGACTTTGATCATTCTTTTGATTTCCACTATCATAGCCCAGACCTAGCTTGTCGGACTTGTAGGGTATATCGGGAAGCTGTCCCCATACTGTGCAATCACCTTGTTCAATCACAGCTTTGGCATATTTGAGAGAAGCCATAGTTGTAGTTGGAGTAGCAGGAATATGCTTGGTGGTAGAGACATCTGGAGAGACCACCTCAAAAGATTGGCAGGGAGTTTCGATGAATTCGTCCTCCAACTCAACATATTTGGAATTGCTTAGGTGACTAACCACATATTCCTCTTCGCCATAGACTGTGACAATCTTTCCTTTTACTGGATATTTTAACTTCTGATGCAGGGTAGAAGTTACAGCGTTTGCCCCATGTATCCAAGGGCGTCCAAGTAAACAGGAATAGGCTGGGTGAATTTCCATTACGTAAAAGATAGAATCAAAGATCTGAGAACCCACTCTGATTGGGAGATTCACTTTTCCGTATACTGTTCTTGTTGACCCGTCAAAGGCTCTTACCACAACATCACTTGGTTGTAACACAATTCCTTCGAAGTCAAGCTTTTCTAGTACTGTTTTCGGTAACACGTTCAAAGAAGAACCGTTATCTACTAGCACATGAGATAGAGTGGTGCCATTACATTCAATGGAGATATGTAGGGCTTTGTTGTGATTTTTTCCAGCAGGGGTTAGATCCACATCAGAGAAACCGAGGCCATTGTTCACGGTTAAATTGGCAACACAATTCTCAAATTGGTCGACTGAGATCTCTTGAGGCACATGCGCAGCTTTCAGGAACTTCATCAGAGCTTTGGCATGAGCTTCTGAATATTTTAGCAGAGATAGCATTGAGATTTTTGAAGCGGTGTGCCCCAGTTGCTCAACAATATTGTAATCACTCTTGCAGATGATTTTCAATATTTCCTCCATTTCTTGCTTTGATGGATCCTCAACAGTGATCTCCACCGGGGTTTGAACTTGTTCAACTTGTGGCTCTTTGCCTCGAGCGCTGTCATCTTGATTAGGAACTGGGACTCGGACTGGACCAGCAACAACATTTGGAGAAATTTCTGGTGAAAAGATTCTTCCACTTCTCGTGATCTTGCTGGTACCCACAATATTATCCACAGTTGGAGTAGTTAACTTTGCGGCCTCTTCAGTCGAGGTACCCTGCTTAACTCCATGAACATAAACATTAGTGTCGTAACCCCATGGTACAGCTTTGTCTGAGAGGTATGGAAATGGAGTTGGGCTAGCAATGACTACTGATGCCACTTTGAGTGTAGCAGAAATTTTGAACGGAGCCTTGGCAGAGATTTTGAATGGTAAACTGGAGATCACTGAGACATCCTCTATTTTTATCCTGTTTGCAAAGACTTCGCATAACACGTCCATAGAAGGGAGCCTCTCAAACATAATGATACGGCGATCCATCCACTTTTGAATTCCCATTCTCAGATTTTCACAACCATTGGGCAGGTATGAGCAATAAAAGCAATCGGGGTCACATCCTGGAAAGTAACCAGCTTGGATTAGCTTTCCTTTGACTTCGCAGAGTGGAGTTGATAATTCGTTCACATCATAGATGTAAACAGTGTCCAGGATAGCGTTAACAGTTTTGTCATGCTTTGGCATAGGTGCCGTGATGACATTTGGAGTTTCTGGAGGATCGAACTCAATTTCCCCAGCATCTATCATATCTTGTATTTTATTTTTCAGGGCCCAGCAGTGATCTGCGTCATGTCCTGGACAGTTTGAGTGATAGGCACATGTTGCATCAGGGCGATAACTCGGAGAGAAAGTGTTGACATTCTTTGGAGGACCTTTTAATGTGATCAAATCTGCTTTTAGCAAATGCTGCAATACCTGAGAGATTGGCATGTTGATTCTGGTGAAATTTCTTCTTAGTGCATCTGGTCGACGCGCATATTTTGGCTGTTGATCTTTTTGAGGCGCAAATGCGGAGATCAGAACTGCCCCTACAGATTGATGCTGCTCATTTTTGCGATCTTTCTGAATTTGCATTGTATTGACCTCATTTCTCCCGCTGATGGGCCTTTTTGTAGTACCAGAGGAAGAGCCTATTTGAATTTTTCCATTTTGAATGCCACTTTCGACACGTTCTCCGGTCAATATCAGGTCAGTGAAACCTGATGATGAGCTTCCCAGCAAATGACTATAGAAAGGGCCAGTTAAAGTGCCCATGAACATGTCGACTAGCTCGCGATCAGATAAGGGTGGTTGAACCCTTCCAGCCATATCTCTCCACTTTTGTGCATATCCTTTGAAACTTTCTTTTGGTGCCATGGACATGCCCCTTAGTTGAGTATGGGTTGGTGCAAGATCAGCATTGTATTGGTACTGTTTGTAAAAAGCAGCAGCTAATTCTTCCCAAGTATGAACCTTGGTATTTTCCAGCTGGTAGTACCACTCGAGTTGTGTACCCGACAAACTTTCTTGGAAGAAGTGAATCCACAATTTGTTATCTGTTGTATGAGGTTGTATCTTCCTCACATAGGATCTCAGATGTAGTTTTGGGCAAGAAACTCCATCATATTTTGCAAAGACAGGAACTTTGAATTTTGGAGGGATAACAACATCCGAGATGAGTCCCAGATCATTGAAATCTAAGCCAGGTATTTTTTGTATCTCCATAGCTTTCATACGTTCTTCCAGCCGTTGGTACTTGTCATCATCCAGTTTGTCCCCAGAATGATCATCTTCTTCATTGGAAGAGAGAGAGGGTTTAGCAGAACCCTGGTTGTTGTGATTGTCTCCTTGTTCATCATCACCGACTGTTTCAGGGACCGGTGGCCTTTTGAACTTTTTGACTGGGATTTTGATCTTCCTTTTCAGGTGACTCAAGCCTACAGATCCTTTGGGCTTCTTTTTCTTCTTGATTATCAGGGCTTTCAGTTCTTGTTGCCCCTTTGCCAGTTCCAGAATTGCCACTTGAACTTGGGCATTCTGTGCTTCGAGATTCTTGATGCTTGTCTCAGATTCCATCTCTTCTGACTGAAATAAACAGCGAGGAGATGAGAAATCCGTCATGTGAACCTGTTATGCAATGTGTATGAATGGATGCAATGTATATGCAATGTATATGAATGCAATATATATGAATGCAATGTATGTGAATGCAATGTATATGAATGCAATGTATGTGAATGCAATGTATGTGAATGCAATGTGTGTGCAATGTTTTCAAGGATCTTAGAGTTTAGATTTGTTAAAACAAAGAAGAAACAAACATTAGTTAAACAATTTATTTCTTTTTTTTTGTTTTTTTTTCTTTGCCTCATTTGGGCTTACAAAACAGAAATAAAGGAAATGAATGATCCCTCAGGTCTCCCATGGACGCTTTCTCTTTGCCCCCAGGAATATGTTGATCTGTTGTTCTTCTTGAAGCTGTCCGGTGAGCTCCAATATCCTTCTCTCATAGTCTTGACAGTGTGCTTTGAAGGTGTCTCTTTCCTCTTTTAGTTGAACCCAAGATTTTTGCAGCTCTTCTAGGTTAGTTGGCATATCTGGGTGTAGTATAACTTGAGGTTCGTCTCCTTCGACTTCTGGCTCAATAGTCACAGGTAGAATGGCGGGATATGGCATAATGAGTTTCTGAGCATGAGTACGGACCCATCTGAGGTAAGATTCCAAAGGGATGGAATTCCATTGCCCCAAAGTTTTGCTTTCTATTCTATAGACACTGCCCCATGCATGTATGAACCTTCGTCGGTGTCTATGAGAATCATTCTCGTAATCAAACACAATGCCACGGATAATCATGTCATGAGGACCGTTGCTCCTTGCATATCCGAATTGACGTAGAGCCAAAGAGGGATTGTAAGTGATGCCCCCTTTGATGCCAAGGAGTGGCACATTAGGGTACTCTCCACAATGATCAATGATAGTAATGTCTCTTTGAAAGAAGTTGTTCCACCGGATATCTGAATGAGACAAAGACAAAATCCTGCGAGACCATTGCATTCTTTGTTCATTTCTTAACACTGATCGGGGAAGATGAAATGTAAACCACCTAGCCAGTAGTGGTATACAGCACATAAGAGTTCCTCGTTTCTTCATGGTACGAGTGTGTAGAGAATGTAGAATGTCTCCCAGCAATGTTGGTACCGGGTTACGGGTTAGGAAGAGGTTGATGATGTGTACACTTATGAACTGGTCGGGACTAGGGAATAAAACCAACCCATTGATCAAAAGGGCCACAACCTCCTCAAAAGCTGGATAACTTTTGTTTTCTAGTAGTAATCGAGCCTTTTCCATTAAGAACTTAGCAAGCAAACCCTTAACTCCACTCTTGGTTTTCCAATTGGACTCGATTTCTGATTTTCGCAAATGTAAAGCAGCAGCAATGACTTCAGGTTTTGGAATCCTTTCTAAACCAGTGAAAGGTAATTGATTTCGAACAGGTAACCCAATTAGTTCAGAGAATTCTTCCAAAGTGGGTACCAACTGGTAATCAGGAAAGGTAAAGCAATGATGTTCAGGGTCAAAGAACTGGAACAGGACCCGTATCATGTCTTCTTCAAATTTTGAGGTAACCAAATGGAGTAGGTGACCATGCCTTTCGGTGAATTGAACATTCCTGGGGAATTCTGATACTAAGTCTTTTAGTTCAGATGGTACCGTTGAGATGTTGATTCGAATGTAATCTCTGGTGGCGGGAGCCATTACCTGTAAAATAAACAAAGGTAAACTCTTTGATCCTTGAAGTGCTTAGTGAGAAAATGATATGCTTATGATGCTTATGATGTAAAACATGTGGCACACAAAAACAAATCAAACAATAGCCTTAGGCTTAAAGGCCTGCATGGAGCTGATAGGTGATACCCTCCCCACTGAAGTTGAGTTGGTTAAAACCTGTCCTAGAATAGTATTCGCGTTCTATGATCCTTGGAGGTAACATCTCAATACGGCGCTCGAGCGGCCAATCAAAATATTCCTCGAGGATAACTAACTTCGATCAATTTCAAAGTTAGCCACTTAATAAGTCATAAGTCAAGTTCAACTAAAAAGGTTCTAAGACAAATTAGTGTTTAATGACATTTCAGAAGCCTAATATACTCCTTGATCGTTTTCAAGGGACATCAGTATAAACCAAAGTATCGCACTAACGATGACTACCAGATCAACCGTATCGGTACATGCCGTACAGTTTCCTTGGTCTATTGTCATATACTTAAGGTATCTCGAGATTCGGGTTAGAATCTTCCACACAAGCAAAATA
The DNA here is from genome assembly GCF_029867415.1 of Vicia villosa. Classification (NCBI taxonomy): domain Eukaryota; kingdom Viridiplantae; phylum Streptophyta; class Magnoliopsida; order Fabales; family Fabaceae; genus Vicia; species Vicia villosa. The sequence continues at coordinate 100,254 of NW_026705665.1, read as the reverse complement.
CCCAAACAAACCTTTGAAAAATAGAGCAATCAAGTCACACAATTGAAAACATTGAAGTGATCTATTCTCTTAAGGTAACCCCTTTTGAAAACATTTTGTTTTTTGAAAGTAACTCCCCAGCAGAGTCGCCAGTTCTGTGGACCTCCGTTTTCGGCCATACCTCTCGCGGAGAGATACGTTAACTGACTCTTTTTATTGTTTCTACTTTCGCATTTTTGAAAATTCAGAGAGTCGCCACCGACCTTTTATTTTATCCAATTAAGGAAAGGTTTATAAAAGAAACAGAAAAAAGACCTTTAAGAAATTTTGGGTAAGGGGGTAGGTTATACAAAGGGAAGGTGTTAGCACCCTTTGTATCCATGGTTATCCATGGGCTCTTTAGTTTGCTTAGCTCACTTGCTTTCGATCACTTTTCAATTGCTTTAAAATGCTCATATGTGGTTTCAAATACCTTTGTAAATTGAATTTGTAATGATCCTTGTGCGGATGTATACAAAGTGTTTTTATCTTTCAAAAGATGCTTTGGAAAAAAGAGCGTTAACTTCGTAATGATCCTTGTTTGGATATATACAAAGTATTGTCTTTTTGAAAAGTTTTGTTTTGAAAAACAATGATATATGAGAGATTTGTTTGTTTTGATTTGAGTAAGCAAATTAGGAGGTCTACCCTGAGTTATAAGGTCTTTATCCTATTTCCTTTAAAAATCTATCCTTTCACCGGATATAAACAAAAGGTTTGATTCGAAACAGTAGAATTTGACTTTGATTTTGAAAAGAATGATAAGGGATTACCTTAAGAGGTGCAAATGTGATTGTGTTTGGATTCAGGTATTTTATCTTTTGAAGTTAGTGATCTAACGGTTCGATTTTATCTTTGACATACACGCAGTTTATATGTGCTGGAATTTAAAATGCAGAAATGTAAAATGCGGAAAGTAAATCTACGCTATTACATCGATTGTGCAGGAAATGTAAACAACGCATATTTACATGAACTTGACAACCTATACATTTATCTAGGAATTTAAATTGCAAGAAAATAAAGACATGTTTTTTTTGGATTTTTTATGATTGATTTTAATTATAATTAATGCATGATTTAATTAAACTAAAATGAGGAAAAAAAAGATGAAAATAAATTTAAACTTAAAAATTAAGTTCAAAATATGTACAAAATGCTTTTCAATTAATTTTAAAACAAAACTAATTTTTTTGGAATTTTTGAAATTGATTTGAAATTTATTAAGTTAATTAATACATAATTATACAAATAATTATACAAATAATTAAAACTTAAAGAGAAAATTATTCTAAATATGTACAAAATTAGCCTATAATATGTAAACTATATTTAATATAAAGAACAAATTTTTTTGATTTTTTTGATTGGTTGAAATAATTAAATAGCAAACATAAAAATATATATACTAATTAATTATTAAAAATAGCCCTAATTTAAATAAAAATATTAATATTTTATGTCTAAAAATAAATAAATATTTTATCAGATTAAAACTAAAAAATAAAATATTTTTGGTGTTTTGTGATTTGTTGATTTTAATTAAAATGCAAAGTATAGAGATTATTAATTAAAATATGCAGGGGGTGTATTAAGTGAATCTGAAAAAGAATTGAGTTTAGTTCAAAAGATGCATTTGGGCCAGAAACCAGGGGTGTAGAAATCACTTCGTATAAGCCCAGTCCACTTGTTTCTTTTATTTTTCTGAATTTAAGTTATGTGGGGTCCACGTTTTTAAACCAGAACCAATCATGTTATAACATTTTGCCACGCGAGCCATAGACTTATTGACCAGCCAATAGGAGCGAGGGAGGAAGCCACGCATGCAGTCAACCATGCCCTAGCCTTGCTGACCACCGGAACAGTGTTTTCCGGTTGTCTTCTCCGGCGAGGTGGTTTTCAAAACCTGCAAAATAGTTAGTTTAAACACCAAATGAAGACCCTACCCCCCTAAATCGAGGTCTGGGAATCCAATGGTGAGGTTAATTTGGACTGAAAGTGCTTGTGTTAAGAGATTCGAAGAGAAACATAAACTCACGGTTGACAATGGCAACTTACGTTCTGGACGTTAGAACTCTCATGCTAGGGTTCAAACCTGATCTAATGATCAGTATAAACTCAACCATAACCATTAGACATGATAACAACACATAAAATGAGAGTTTGAAATCAATGAAAGTTTACCAAATCGGAGAGTGAAAGAACTCGAGTGTCAGGCCCCTATGAACTTGGTTATGGATCAGAACTTGCTCAAATAAGTTCCAGGAAGTGATTTATGGACTTAGTTTGCTTTGAAACTAGCTGCAAATTTAAATACGAATTTTGAAGTTTCTTTGATTATTTTTGAAATATGAAGTGAGTTTATGCTATATCTTTGCTCTATTTCGTGTCTCCCTTACATTGATGAAGTATGCTACCTAATTTATAAGCTACATGGTGCTTAAAAACTAAGCTAAAAGCATTGATGAGCTTTGTTGAAACTTTGATTTTTAAATATTAAAAATCTTTGAAAATTTGACCAAGTCTTGCTCTTCTTCACTTCTCTTGCCTTGTACTTCATTTGGCTGAAGAAAATTGAAGATTCCTTGATGAGTCATGCTTAAGATTTAAGCTATCCATTATCCTTCCATTTTCCATTTTTCATTTAATCTTAAAATAGGATAAAATTAAACAAAAAATGAATAAAAATGGTGTGGGCCTTGTCTTGGTCGTGGGAGGCCCATAATATCATGGCAAACATGTTTGAAACATGAAAACTTGGCCCCATTTGGAAAAATACATTTTTGATCAATGTTGGTTTTATGCATTTTCCCAAAATTTAGCCAACTTCAACAAGGTGTAAATCCTTCAATTTTTGTCATATCAAGGAGATCTTGCACTTTTTGGAAACCTCAAAGAGTCCTCTAACCAATGTCTTTGGTCTCATGTCAAAATGATTTTTGATGCTCCTTGTGTGTCCTTTTGAAAAAAGTGTCTTTTTGTTGACTTTGAAAATGACCTGTAATGTCTTTGTCCATATTTTTCAAATGGTGAATGTAATGACTATGGGATCAATTGCATTTGAAAGATAATCGAATTTCCTTCAAAATGAGCTTTGGTTTGAATTTTTTGGATGAAGGATGAGAGAGTTATGGCCAGTCAAAGTTCAGTTGACTTTTTAGGAGAAAACCCTAATTTTGAATCTTAGGGTTTTGTTGATTTTTGATCTTTCCTTGATGAATTATGATCATCCAATGATCAAATGATGAATCTTTTGACAAAATATGGATGTTGACAAAAAATTTCATTTTGGACTGTCTGTTGACTTTTTTGGTCAAACGGGTCGTCTGTTGACTGTTTGAGCTGCTGACGGTGCGTCTGAGTGAATTGAAGTCTGAAAATTTGTGTGATGGTAATTTGAGATATATGGATGTCCATGAAATCCATTTGAGGTCTCAAAAACTTGCTTCTCCTGTAAAAACAAGAAAACCCTAGTCAGGGACTGTTTGTGTAGGAGACAGTTAAACGTACTTGATTTTTGTGCAGTGTTGAGTCTCTGCTAATCATGTGATATTCAGAAGACTTCTAGGACAAAAATCTTGGAATTTTGAATTGCAGAAGTTTGATTTGATTGATGGTACAAAACACTAAGAATTATACTGCCAGCAGTTTTGACTGTCAACTGACTGTTCGGGTATTAATGTAGCAGTTAGAGTGAAAAATCAACAGTCAAAGTTAATTTTCTTTTTGTTTTTTTTTGTTTTATGTGAAAAATTAAAGTTTATTTACATGACTTGTTAAAAACACAGACATGATAAATAACTAATATTTACTGTACGCGAGCAAAATTACCGATAATAACCCTGAAAATCATTTAATGCACAGAAAAATGAATATTTGACTGGCAGAAAACACACAAAATATTATCTGAATAATTAAGCAACATTATGACAAATAGTACAACATTTAATACTGACAGTACAAACATTACATACTATAATGTACAGTACGACGAATAAACGGTACATTTAAGAAAAGTAAGAGATACGGCAAACTTTAAGAATGACGATTAATAACCCATGCTACAAATAATAACATGTAGATGATTGGGAGTGCAAGCATCCCAGGACCACAGTGTTCCGGGCTATTTAGACAGAAAAAAGACATGATCACCGTAGCAATGGTGATGACCATAAGAAAACACGTTTCCCACCACTTCGCCATTTTGTCGGGGAAGAAGAAAGAATGGATATGAAGTAGAAATTTGAGAGATGAGTTAGAATTTTGATGTGAGATTTTTATGGAAAAATGAGAGGTATTTATAGAATGGAAAGAAGGATATAGACGTTGGGGGAATGAAGTGATTCCGTACAAAAGGAAAATTTGAGTGGAAGTAAGATTTGAAAGAAAGTGTATGATAGTGTTGGGAAAAAGAGAGATGTATAGAATAAAGTTAGGATTTGATTTTTGAAAAAGAGATTTGAAAAGATTTTGAAAATAATGGAGTATAGTACAAAAATTAATGGGAAACAAAAGATAATAATAATCTACTTGTTACCAGTACAGTCTGAGTTTCCTGATTCTGCGCCTGCAAAAGATTTAACTCTGTACCAATTGTGTCAGTACTATTTATCTGTAAATAAATAAATAGCATGTGTGAAGTAATAAATAGTATTTGGCATTTGCGTAAGAATAAATTCAACTGTAAGCCAAAATACTGTATAAAAAATTCTAAAAACTAAGTATTTCACATGTCAGGATATTTATTGAAATAAAAATCCAAGATTATATGAGACTCTTAATTTTTAGATTGGAGTTTTCTTGAAAAAAAGATGCGGGCAAATTTTGGGGTATAACAGAAAGCAACACTTCAGAAGGTTGTTGCTCTATCAACCACTGAAGCGGATTATATTGCATTAATTGAAGCTGTGAAAGAAGCATTGTGGCTTGAAGGTTTTGCGAAGGAGCTGAAACTTCAAGGTCGAGGTATCACTGTTAAATGTGACAGTCAAAGTGCAATACATCTGTCGAAGAATTCAGCCTATCATGAGCGAACTAAGCACATTGATGTGAGGATGCATTTCATCAGAGGAGTAATCGAGCAAGGAGAAGTCCAAGTGCTGAAGGTTTCGACTGAAGACAATGCTGCTGATATGATCACCAAGACATTGTCGAGCTGCAAGTTTTTCCACTGTATGCAGTTGATAAAGCTACATGAAGAAAGCTAGTTGGTTCCATTGATGTTGTAGAGTTAGATCCAAGGTGGAGATTTGTGAGATATTGGATCGAACTCTAGTATGGTCGAAGGGTAGCTTCTTGGTTCAGTTCGACAGAGTTAAGCATGAAGTCGAAGGTTGTTCACATGCTGGTGTCGAAGAGTGCATGTTGTAGTCGAAGATGGGTCGAGCATGCAGGTGTCGAAGATGCTAGGGTTGTTAGCATGTTAAATTAGGTTTTAGTGTTTAAATCCTAATTTGTTAAGTTAGCTTGTTTATTAAGTTGGCTTGTGTAATGGGCCTTGCTCAAAAAGCCCATTAGTTAGTATGTTAGGTTTTATTATAAATAGCATACTAGTCTCTCATCATTGCTAAGCTGCAAATCCTAATTTAGGGTGAGAGAGGTTATTTGTTATTCTTGTAAACTTGTAATCTTGTTTTCTAAGAGAAAGTAAAAGAATAGCAATTATAACCAATTCTTGTGTTCTTCTTCTCTTCCGTAATTCTCTATTATACTTTGTTATTGGTATCTTTTTACACAACAAAAATGAAGGGCCTGAATCAACTATTAGAGACAAAAGGATGATTTTCGAGTCTCGCAATCAAAACGAATTAAAAAAATCTTGAGTAGTCAAAGAAACGACTTTTGAAAGAACAATGATCGTGTCAATTATGTGGAGAATTTGGTCTTAATCGAAGTTGCAAACTTAAAATAAGGGCCTATTTGTTTTGGTTTTTTTTTTAAACATGATTTTTTTAGTGTAACATAATTTTCTGCAAAAAAATTATAAAGAAACTTTTCATAAAAGTTTCGAATGAAATTTTGGTTTGAATAATATTCTTAAAATGTTATTTTATATATTTTATTATTTTATTGAAACTTTTGTTGAATATCAAAAATTCAAAAGATTACTTAATTTTGAATTTCATATAGTTCTTCATAAAAATTATTTTTGAGATACAACTTTTTAAAAAATTGTAATTTCGACTATGTTTTGATCTTCAATAATTTATATTTATGTTGTAGGAGGTTAAAATTAGTCTTTTAATTAAAAAAAACAAATATAAGAAACAGGTAATATTTTGAAAAATGGTATTGTAAAAAGGAAATTTCTTTGTCCACCTCCCTATGGGGGTCACCCCCAACGAAAACCTCAATTTACCCCTGCTTCGGAGATGCATCTCCGAATATTTTTTTTTTAAATTTTCCCAGACTTCGGAAGTGCATTTCCAAAAACATCAAATGGGGGGTGTTTTCGGAGATGCACTTCCGAAAACACCTTGTTTTTTAGATTTTTTCAGACTTCGGAGATGTATCTCCGAAAAAATCCTAAAAATTGGGATTTTTATTAATTCGGAGATGTATATCCGAAAAAACCTCCCAAAATTAAAAATGTTGGAATATTAATTAATTCACATATCATAAATTTGATATAATATAATTTATAAGTTATTAATAATAATAATTATATATTTTGCTATAATTTAGGAGTTATGAATAATAATAATTATATATTTCTATTTTGATTCATATTTTAAAATTTATCATTTATTTTTGCTAAATTGATATTAAATTTATATAAATTCGTTAATGATATATTATTGGCTAAGACATGTATTAAAGGCAAGAAAACATGTCTTTTTAATATTAAAGAGTTTTGTTTTATTATATCCTTAAATTGTATATTCGTATAAGTTAGATGATGTTATTTATTGCAATTGATTCATTTTAATATCAATTAACTAAATTTTAATATTATTTACTCCCTCCGTTCCTTTTTAAATGTCGTTTTAGCAAAAAGCTCTTAAACCAAGATAGTGGATTATTAGAGTTACTTTTCCTAATATACCCTTAATTATTTTTCTCTTTCCAAATTAATTCAATCATAAACTCTCTTTTTTCAATAACTAATTGAAAAATTTGAGGCGGAGTTAATGAGAAAATAAGGGTATAAATGACAAATTATAACATTAAATTGTAAAACGACACTTAAATAGGAACAAAATAATTCTTCTAAAACGACACTTAAAAAGGAACGGAGGGAGTATTATATAATTATTTGAGTTAGGATTGTGGAGTTAAGAAATATTTTATTATAAACAAAAAATTTGGGATTATACAATATATTGATATTGATATGTTCCTTTTTAATTTGCTTGAAATATATTTTAATGTGGGGGCATATAATAATATATTATATTAGAAGAATTTAATTTGATGTGCATATAAGTATGAATAAAATGATTTAAGATATTTTATTTTAGTATAAGATATTATTATTTTATTGGTAACAAATTAAGTAATTATAGAAAATACGCATATGATATGAATGAGAGAAATACGTAAAATAGAAATTTGGTTATTTAAAAATAATTTTACCTTATTTATTTAATGAAAAAAAGAAAGACCTTATAGCTACTTGGGATGACTCAGATTTTTCTGATCAAGAGTCAGACTCTGAAGATGAGGAGGCAAACATAGTGGTGATGGCCGCTGTTGATGATGATTCATAATCTACATCAGACTCAGATTCTGAAGAGGTATTTTCTGAACTTTCTAGAGAAGAGTTAGTTTCTAGTCTAACTGAACTTCTAGAAATCAAGGCTCAACTTAGTATCAAATACAAGAAGCTGAAAAAGCTCTTTGCATCTGAAACTAAGAAGCTTGAAATAGAAAATGCTGAACTTAAGGAAAAAGTTTTAAAACAATCTAAATATGTTGAATCATCTTCTAGTTCAGAAAAATCTATTCCAAACATGAACAATATTCTTAAGGAATATGACTTGAGTTTCAAGAAGTCTCTATCTAGAGGTATAGGCAGAAGTCAGCTAGCCTCTATGATATATGCAGTTAGTGGAAACAAGAGAGTTGGCATAGGCTATGAGGGTGAAACCCCATATAAACTTGAACATGTTGATGAGATGAAAATCACATACAAACCTCTGTATGATCAATTCAAGTATGGCCACTCTCATGATATTAGGCACACATCTCATGCTAAGAGTTTCCACATAACACACACCAAGAAACATGTTGCACATGCTAGAAAATATCATGCTATTCAGAATAGGGAATATCATGTTGCACCTCTTATTAATTTTCTTGTTAAACCTCAGTTCAATCAGAACTTGAAGAAGACTAACCCAAAAGGATCCAAAAGAATGTGGGTACTTAAGGAAAAGATAATTCTTGTTGCAGATATCCTTGGCAGCCAAAAAGACAAAGGAAAACATGTCATGGTACCTGGACTTTGGGTGCTCGCGGCACATGACAGGAAAAAGGTCTATGTTCCAAGACCTGGAGCTTAAATCTGCTGGAGAAGTTAAGTTTGGAGGGAACTAGAAGGGCAAGATCATTGGCTCTGGGACCATATGAATTGGTAACTCTCACTCTATAACTAATGTTCTTTTAGTAGATGGATTAGCTCATAACTTATTGTCCATAAGTCAATTAAGTGACAATGGTTATGACATTATCTTCAATCAAAAGTCTTGTAAAGTTATATGTTAGAAGGATGGCTTAATCCTATTTACAGGCAAGAGAAAGAACAACATTTACAAGAATGATCTTCATGATCTTAAGAATCAAAAGGTTACTTGTCTTATGTATGTTAGTGAAGAGCAGTGGGTCTGGCGCAGAAGATTAGGTCATGCTAGTTTGAGAAAGATTTCTCAGATTAACAAACTTAATCTGGTCAAATGACTCCCTAATCTGAAATAAAAATCAGATGCTCTTTGCAAAGCATGTCAGAAAGGTAAGTTTTCAAAACCTGCATTCAAGTCTAAAAATGTTGTCTCTTCCTCTAGGCCGCTAGAACTTCTGCACATTGATCTTTTTGGCCCAATCAAAACTGCATCAATCAGAGGGAAGAAATATGGATTAGTCATCGTAGACAACTATAGTAGAGGGACATAGGTAAAGTTCTTGAAACACAAGGATGAGTCTCTTACTATGTTCTTTGATTTTTGCACTCAGATTCAATCTGAGAAGGAATGCAAAATCATAAAGGTCAGAAGTGATCATGGTGGTGAATTTGAGAACAGATTCTTTGAGATTTATTTCAAAGAAAATGGTATTGCCCATGATTTCTCTTGTCCTAGAACTCCACAGCAAAATGGAGTTGTAGAATGAAAGAATAGGACTCTACAAGAAATGGTCAGAACCATGATCAATGAAACCAATATGGCTAAGCATTTCTGGGCAGAAGCAATTAACACAGAGTGTTATATTCATAATAGAATCTCTATAAGACTTATTCTAAATAAGACTCCTTATGAATTATGGAAGAAAAGAAAGCCCAACATTTCTTATTTCCATCCATTTGGATGTGTATGTTATTGTTAGCTGAAGATTTCGTTTTGTAGTATTTATCCTTCGAAGAAGTAGAAAATCGAAGGAAAGATGGTTACTGATGGCCATCCCTTAAAAATAAAAGAATGGCTACTGATGGTCATGCTTCGAAAGTAAAGATTTCTAAGTTCTCTATGAAGATAGTGAATACTGAAAGCTAGTGAAAAGTATGTGTCTTCGGGAACTTAGACGAATTTATAAATATATTTAAGTATTACTACTTAGCGTGTGTTTTTTCGTAGTGTTTGTTTAATACACTGCCACGCGTCGAAGACAGACTCAGGCGGGAAGATTTGAAATTCGAAGACGGTTTCGTAACTGTCCAAGTAACAGATGGCATCGCTAGAAGTTCTTATGAGAAACGTGGCAGCAGATTAGTATAGGACCGTTAAGGTCGAAACTAGTATAAATAGGAGTCTTAATGTTAGGATTCTGTGTGTTCATTTTGTACAAATCACTCACATATTTACTCAAGTATCAAGCGTTAAGAGAAAGAGTTCGCTGAGAAAATGTACGTATGACACCACCATTTTAATACATGTGTATTATCTTTTGCTTTTAAATATCTTCTAGAATTATTGCATTTCGTTTACTTCTTGCCATTTACATTTCTGTATCTTTACTTTAATGTCATTTACTTTCGAATTACTTTTATGTTATTTACTTTCAAAGTCTTTTACATTTCTGCAGTTTAAAATTCTTTACGTTTCAATAGTTCTTTTAATTTTCTATGTTATGTTACTTATCTGTTCGCTGAAGTCACATTTATATATAACAAAGTGATTGTCAAGACTATTTTGTTCTTTAATCGAACAACGCTTATTGAAGAAGACAAATAATGAATATGGTTCGAATGAACGTTGATGACAATCTTCTTGACTATGTGTCCTAGGATCAATCTAGTCGATCCTGCGAGTAACCAAATCATATTTATTATAGTTTGGAAGACTAGCGGTTGTTTACCGGAAATCACCGTAAACAAATTGGCACGCCCAGTGGGACAGTGTCAAGCAGATTGTTTTAATCAATTGCTTTATTTTTGTCTAGACAATATCAAGATCTTGTATGAACCTTAGGAACGGTAAATTAAAGAACAGTGCACAACCGATTCCCAAACGAAGGTATAACAGGAAAATGGTCGTTACGGCCAGTGCAGGGGGTGATCGAGATCCCCCACAAGGTTCAGGATCAGGAGCGGCAAATTCGACTTCTACTCAAGGAACACGAGATGCAACGGGTCCAAATGGATCGAGGCCTGCAGATAATTCCCAGGCTTTGCCTGAAAATAATACTGGGCTTTCAGGGACCATTCCAGTTTCAGCATCGACAACCGCACCCTCATCCACAAGCGGAGAGGACGTATTGTTTGCCTTGACAAATGCTGCAAATAATTTGCCTGGTCAAGGCACGAATTCTGCTTTCGAATGGAGACCAAATAGTTCATATGGAATGCCATATCCATATGGAACAGGCGTACGAGGGGTAGGATCTATATATGCCCCAACTAACAATGCGACATTTTCACCGAATGTTAGTTCAGTGGGTCGAAGTGCACATAACACTGGTTTTTCTACCCAGGTGCCTCACTTTACCACAAATAACCAAGCAGCATTTCGACAAGAAATGGATGCAAGCAACCATGATATGGTAGGGGTTTTGGCCAGAGAATTAACTTCAGTTTTAAGCCCACTAATGGCAAATGTTACTACTACAAATAGAGAAAACATGGAGACTTTCCAAAAGATATCATCTCAAATGAATCGAATGGCAGAATTCATGGGAATAACACCACCTAAAAGGAAAGACAAACAGCCTTCGAATCAAGAAGAGAGGCCTATTTTAGAACGTGTACAAGACATAGTTCCGTCATCTAGGACAGCCACTAGGGATGTAGGCCCCTCACGAAGAACAGAGATGTTCGAAGGAACTCCAATAATTAACTTAGAAGCTTCAAATCAAAGAACCGTCCCCGTTCGATAAGAAACGGAGGAGGAGAGACCCAGATTAAGGATTGTGGGTAGGAACGAACACCCAGATGAGGTTGTTCAAAGAGTCAGAAGAGAAAATCTGGCTACAGAAAATAACTTAACTGCCATGATAGAAAGGGTTATGGCCAATAATGGCCTTAGTACTGGACTTAGACGTCCAAACTATACATCCCCTATATCAGATTATATCATGCAGACGGAATTGCCTAGGGGTACTAAGGTACCCAAATTTACAAAATTTTCAGGCGAAACTAATGAGTCAACGGTGGAACATATTGCTAGATATTTGACAGAAGCAGGAGACTTAGCGGGAAACGAGGATTTAAGGATCAAATATTTCCCTAGTTCGTTGACAAAAAATGCCTTCATTTGGTTTACTACTTTGCCACCAAATTCGATAGATGCATGGGCATACTTGGAAAGGCTTTTCCATGAGCAATTCTACATGGGTCAAACTAAGATAAGTTTGAAAGAATTGGCCAGTGTTAAAAGAAAATTCACAGAAACAATTGATGATTATTTAAATAGGTTCCGTTTGTTGAAATCAAGGTGTTTTACAACAGTCCCAGAGCATGAACTTGTTGAAATGGCTGCAGGTGGTCTAGATTATTCAATAAGAAAGAAACTAGATACCCAATACCTTAGGGACATGGCCCAATTAGCAGACAGGGTTCGACAAGTCGAACGACTGAAGGCAGAAAAAGTTAGGGCGAATAAAAGTTATAAGAAAGAGAGAGTAGCGTACGTCGAAGCCGAGGACGCTGATGATGAGTCTTTCAATGACTCGTATAGCCCTGAAGAAGTCGAAATAGACTTAGCTGAATTGAAAGAAGCGCCACCTTACGCCTGCAAATTGCTAAATCCTGCCAATGGAAAAAACCCAGTAGAAAGCGATAAGAATGATAGGTTCCCTAAGAAAACTTATACATTCGACATTACCAAGTGTGATGAAATATTTGATTTATTGGTAAAAGATGGCCAAATGATACTACCTCCAAATTCAAAAATTCCTCCGTTGGAACAACGGAAGAAAAGAGGTTTTTGTAAATATCATGGGTTTTTAGGCCATAAAACTTCTCAATGTTTTCTTTTCAGGGATCTAATTCAAAATGCTCTTAATGATGGAAGGTTGAAATTTGCTGACAAGACCAAGAGTCATATGAGGGTCGATACCAATCCCCTAAACATTGCTGACGCTAGCCTCTGCGAAGTAGAAGATATCAACATGGTGGAGGCCTCTGAAGTTGAAGTTGTGGAGACTAAAGCAATGTTCAATGGAAAGCAGGCTACTGAAAGCCTAAAAGGTGAAATAGTCTTCAACACTGTTGTTGAAGAATCTTCCAAGACAGAAATAACTGAAGCATCGAAGGAAGAAAACAGTGAGGCCACTGAAGACCTCAGGATGAAACTCCAGAAAATCCAGATCTCTGAAGTTCCTCCAGCAGCGGTTAACATGGTCAGCGCCAGACGACCAATGTCTGAATTTGGCGAACTAGAGACATGGCTGACGAGGCAAAATGGGGGCATCGAAGTTCCTCCAAGAACCGGAAGCCTCAAAGAATATCTCTGGAATTGCCACGAGAGAAATGGTGGTAAGTAATGGATGTGTCCAAGGTGTTCGATCATGCTGAATCGAAGGGTCGAAGCCAACTTCGAAAGGGTTCGACGCGAAAGGTGGGAACACCCAGGAAGAGAGCCAAATCCCCTACTACAACTGTACCCAAAAAGGGAGGAAAGCTTGGTAGGATTTTTGGTCAGATGCCACAAAGAAAACACTGAAGTTGCTCTCTGCCCAAGATGTGGGGCAGTCTATGACGAAATGCTAGCACGATCATTCGAACGTGTGTATTACTACATGAATCAAGAAACTCAGGGGTTGCGTCCTAACCTGTACGGTTTCGACATATGGACTCCAACAAAGAGGCCTGATAGCCCACACCCCAAAACTCGAAGGGTAACTTTCAGAATCCCTGCAGATGCGCCAAGGGATAGGTGGGTGCAAGCTGATGCAAGAACCAACAAATGGCGAAGTTGGGACAAAGGTGGTAGAACTGCAATGGCATATAGGAAACAATTTCAAAGACCAAATCAAGAGGCGTATCGATTGGAGAATTATAAAGGAAAAAATCCTATGTCTCGGTCCCAGTGGAGAAGGCATCAGAGAATAAAAAAGGCTCAGAAGGAATACAAGCCAAGAGAAGCTGGAGAATCTAGTAGCAACCAAGTCCCATACCAGGGGGCAAAGTCAAACAAACCTCCAGTGGAACGCAGATTATTCGAAGCTGAAAAACTCTTGGATGAAGAAGAAAAGATGCGTTCGAATTCTTGGAAAGAAGAGGATAGAATGACAAATGATTTTGATTCTGATGGAGTGTCATCTATAAACTTGAATTGCAATGTTGTTTCCGTACTCCCTCACGAGTTTAATCAGGAAACTGAAGTAGAAGACTGTGAAGAGGCTGATATCGAAGAAATGACAAAACACAAACCTGTGTGTTACTATGTGCTGAATAATGGTGCAGTAGAAGAACAGAATGCTTTCTTTGAAAGGCCTGATGAGGGTATGCGAAATCATTTGAAGCCTCTTTATATCAGGGCTAAGATTGAGAACGTTGGCATTAATAAAGTCCTAGTTGATGGGGGAGCAGCAGTAAACCTAATGCCTCAATACATGCTAAAAAGAATTGGTATGTTCGATACGGATATAAGGCCACATAACATGGTTTTATCTAACTACGAAGGCAAAATAGGACAAACACTGGGAGTTGTTCAAGTCAATTTGACAGTAGGCTCAGTTACCAGGCCAACCATGTTCATGGTTATACCAGCAAAGGCAAACTACAATCTTTTGCTTGGTAGGGAATGGATTCATGGGGTAGCAGCTGTGCCCTCAACAATGCATCAGAGGGTGACAATTTGGAGAGAAGATGGTATAGAGGAGAATATCGAAGGTGATCAGAGTTACTACATGGCTGAGGTCAACCAGGTGAACAAAACCAACTTCGACAGGAACCTGGCAAACATAGGCCCTTGTCATGCTGCAGAAGAGATGTATACCCCAAATAAAAATGCATTGTACTATTTAACTTTACACCCAAATGGATTCCAATGGGATAGAGAGATCATGGATGGTCCACCAGATACAGCATCATTGGAGAATTATCCGACAGTACGGCCAACAGGCTGGGACGATGACATTGATCATGTCTGAGTCTTCGTTCTTCGAAACGATTTCGGCCTATGTGGCCGAGAACAAAAGGAAGGCGGCTCTCGAAGCCGAACTATCAGATACAAAGATAGATGCAGCTTTAACCAAAGAAGGAATAACAGAATTGGAGATACGTGCGAGTTTCGAACTCCCTGAACACACGGCTCCAGACGAAGAGATTATAAGAGAAGAACCAAACCAAAGGTTGGATGCAATATACGACGAGGAACCTTTGGGGTTCGAAAAAGACCCAATGGCGCCAAATATAAAGATGTTGGCCCAAGATCCACTTGAAGAAGTAAATCTTGGAGACAATGATCAAAAAAGGATAACATATATCAGCGCGAAGCTAGAACCAGAATTGAAAACAACGGTCATCAAAATGCTGAAAGAAAACAGAGATTGTTTTGCGTGGGACTATGATGAGATGCCTGGTCTAGGAAGGGATTTAGTCGAACTAAAATTACCAATCAAAGAGGGGAAGAAGCCCATAAAGCAAACCCCCAGAAGATTCGCGCCAGAGATTCATTCGAAGATTAAAGTAGAGGTCGAAAGACTCTTACGGTGCAAATTTATCCAAACTACAAGGTATGTTGAGTGGATTGCTAATATAGTACCTGTAATTAAAAAGAATGGCTCATTAAGAGTATGCATAGACTTTCGTGACCTTAATGCAGCTACTCCTAAAGACGAGTATCCCATGCCTATAGCAGAAATGCTAGTAGACTCAGCCGCAGGTTTTGAGTATTTGAGCATGTTGGATGGATATTTGGGATACAATCAAATTTTTATAGCAGAAGATGATGTATCCAAGACAGCATTTCGTTGCCCATGGGCAATAGGCACTTATGAATGGGTTGTGATGCCTTTTGGTTTGAAAAACGCTGGGGCAACTTATCAAAGAGCAATGAATTCTATATTTCATGACTTTATAGAAACATTCATGCAAGTGTATATAGATGACATTGTGGTAAAATCTACCTCGGATATGAGTCATCTCGATCATCTGAGCCAATCATTCGAAAGAATGAGGAAATATGGCTTGAAGATGAACCCCCTTAAATGTGCTTTCTTTGTGCAGGCAGGTGATTTCTTGGGGTTCGTAGTCCACAAAAAAGGCATAGAAATTAACCAGAACAAGACGAAAGCCATTAGGGAAACCAAGTCCCCATCCACGAAGAAAGAACTACAATCATTATTGGGCAAGATAAATTTCTTAAGGAGATTTATCTCTAATTTGAGTGGACGCACGCAAGCTTTCTCACCTCTACTTCGGCTTAAGCAAGGAAAATTCGAATGGCGTGCTGAACATCAAGAAGCTTTCGATCAGATAAAGCAATAATTGACTTGTCCACCAATTCTGTCTCCCCCAAATGGGAAGAAGCACATGCGCCTATACATTTCAGCATCAGATAAAACAATAGGCAGCATGCTTGCCCAGGAGGATGAGAATGGCATCGAGAGAGCCATTTATTACTTAAGTAGAGTACTCAATGATGCAGAGACTAGATATACTGATATAGAAAAACTCTGCCTTTGTTTGTATTTCTCTTGTATCAAACTTAAGTATTATATAAAGCCAGTTGATGTTTACGTTTCATCTCATTGTGATGTTATTAAACATATGTTATCTAAGCCAATACTACATAGTCGAATTGGCAAATGGGCTTTGGCCCTTACTGAATATTCATTAATATTTCAGCCTCTCAAGGCAATGAAAGGTCAGATTGTGTCAGACTTCATTGTCGACCATGCGGTGGTTGATAATCATCAGCATTATGTTAACTTAAAACCTTAGAAGTTATACTTCGATGGTTCAACACATAGAGAGGGTACTGGGGTTGGAATATTGATAATTTCTCCTGATGGAATTCCAACAAAGCTCAAGTTTAAAATCGAAGGTCCATTATGCTCCAACAATGAAGCTGAATACGAAGCATTAATTGTTGGACTTGAGGCTTTGTTAGAATTGGGGGCAACCAGAGTCGAAATTAAAGGAGACTCTGAATTGGTCATCAAACAATTGACAAAGGAGTACAAGTGTATTAAAGAGAGTTTGATCATGTATTTTGTTATCGCAAATAGGCTACTCAAGAAATTCGAATATGTGGAATTAAAACACGTATCAAGGGTGAATAACCAGGAAGCAAACGACTTGGCACAATTAGCTTCAGGATATAAAGTATCAAAAGAAAAGTTGGAGGAATTGATTGAAGTAAGAGGAAGAGCAATGTTTACTAAACTTTGACCAAGTGATCTAGAGAACTCACAATTGGGTTATGCCAACAAAGAACAATTCGAAGTACTAAATATAGACTCGTTGGCAGACACAGATTGGAGGAGTCCAATTATTAGCTACCTAAAAAACCCTTCGACGGATACAGACAGGAGAATCAAGTATAGAGCATTGTCATATTTTTTGATGGGAAATGAATTATTCAAGAAAACTCCTGAAGGGGTATTGTTGAAATGCTTGGGTGAAGCAGAAGCATATTTGGCTCTGTCGAACGTACATAGTGGGGCATGTGGTGCACATCAAGAAGGGCACAAAATGAAATGGCTCTTGTTTCGTTATGGGATGTATTGGCCTTCGATGTTAAAGGATTGCATAGAGTTTGCGAAAGGGTGCCAAGAGTGCCAAGAACATGCAGGTATCCAACACGCTCCAGCAAACGAATTAAGTACGATAGTAAAACCATGGCCTTTCAGGGGATGGGCATTAGATTTGATTGGAGAAATTCACCCCAAGTCATCTAAAGGTCAAAGGTACATTTTGGTAGGAATAGACTATTTCACAAAATGGGTCGAAGCAATACCACTGGCAAATGTGGATCAAGAGGCTGTGATTGAGTTTATTCAGAAACACATTATATATAGGTTTGGAATCCCAGAAAGTATAACAACTGATCAGGGATCAGTCTTTACTGGACGAAAAATGCAAGACTTTGCCAGAGAAATAGGTTTCAAGTTATTTACTTCTACACCTTATTACGCCCAAGCAAATGGACAGGTTGAAGCAGCAAACAAAATAATAATTGGCCTTATTAAGAAACATGTGGGAAAGAAACCTAAGAATTGGCATAAGACTTTAGATCAAGCGCTCTGGGCTTGTCGGACATCTCCAAAAGAAGCCACAAATACAACTCCTTTCCAGTTGACGTTTGGACATGATGCAGTACTCCCAATTGAGATATGTTTGCAATCGGTAAGAATACAAAGACAAGCAGATATTCCTCCCAACGTATACTGGGAGTTAATGATGAATGAGTTAGTAGATTTGGACGAAGACAGACTTCGGGCACTGGAAATGATAAAAAGGCAAAAGGAAAGAGTGTCCAGAGCATATAATAAAAAGGTGAAAGGTAAAACGTTTGTTAATAATGACTTAGTTTGGAAAGTTATTTTACCTATAGATCGAAAGAATCAGGCACTTGGTAAATTGTCCCCACATTGGGAAGGACCCTTTCGAATCTTGAAAGTATTCTCGAACAATGCTTACGAAATTGAAGAATTAGCAGAAGATCGTAGGATCTTAAGAGTAAACGGGAAATATTTGAAGAGATATAAACCAAGTATGTACGAAGTAAGGATTGCAAAAACGTAGATACTCAGGGTACTACGAAAAGCCAAAATGGTCAGGCATGTGTCAAAACATATACGCTACGTTGATCAAAATGGCTTTGCGATCAGAATAAATTTTAAATGGAAGGAAAAGAGTTTAAGGAGACACCAAAAGTGTTTTTCATTTAAAAGCATGGAAGTACATGCATTACAAGGGATCCAAAGAACAGGATCCAAGATTACAAAAAAAAAAAGAAAAAAAGGGGCATATAAATAAAAAAAAAAACCCTAAGGAAAAAACTAGCTAGTTGATCCTTTGGTCCAAGCTTTCCAAGGACAGCACAGGCGAAGGTTCAGCTTCGAACATATCCCTGGCTCCAGAGCCACGCATCCGCCTCACTATACCTTTCTTCAGGAAAATGTAACTGAGGAGTCTCCCGTAGGGAAGACAAGTTACACTCCCTCGACGGTCAACACCGATAGAGACAGCTTTAACAAGTCCTTTAAAGATCATTAAAGGAATGTTAATTTTCCTCCCTCGAAGACCACAGAGGATGAACTCCAAGTCTTCAACCATGATGTTGTTTTCATCGATCCGCTGAGGTTGGAAGTTCCCCACGAGCATCTGGTGCCAGATCCTGATGACTTTGGCACTGAAGCGATCATTGTCCATAAGAGTTCTCAACATGAGATGAGTAGTCATGCTGAAACTGTTATCATCAAAAGTTTCACCAGAGTTATTGCATCTTATTAGGTTGGCAATAGTGGTGGGAGTGATGCTGAGACGAGCGTGTCGAATTTCAGAATCAACGGTGGTCCTACCTTCAGGATCTATGCGTAAAGACGCATTCATCCAAAATTCTGCCACCATGTTGGGATAAATAGCACCCTCCAAGACTTCTTCAAAATAGAAGTCCAGTTCTTGGTTGACAAAGAGGTTTTCGATGTTGATAAAATGACGAACAAGTTCATCCTCAGAAAGTCTGAACTCGCCTCTGATGAGGGCTTTGATGTCGTTAAAGAAGAGAGGTTCAGCCATTGCAAGATAAGAAAGGTGTTCTGAGAGAGAAGTTGTGTGTTTTCTTTTTCTGTGTTTGGTTTGGAGAGAAAGCGCATGAATGAAGAAATGAAGACAATATTTGACCCTTTATATAGACTGGGAATACTGAAGGGTGGTTTTTAATTGTTAATGAGTGATTGGACTGCGGTTGGTTTTCCAAAGAAAGAAGTTATGGCTTCCGCCGTTTCCCGCCCTTGGAAGTTGAGAAGTAATCATTAAAACTGATGCACGCACGTCTTAAACCGACGTTTTGGAGAAAGTGACGTCACTGTTTAATAATGATTATGGCTAGAGAAGGGGAAACGTCAAGTCTAAAGGCAAGGATGCTGCGAAAGATGTTCAGGTTCTACACGTTGCATTAAATAAAAAGCACTGTAGAGAATCTAAAGATATATTTTGGCAGAAATGTTTAGATTCGCTAAAAGTAATGCTGGCAAACATTATAAATATAAATGGGAGTCAAGCATACAAATATTATGAGTCTACAGAAGTTTCGATTACAAAACAAAGGTGCAACAAGTAACAGGACTGAAAACCTCTAGTTAAAATCCTTAGGGAGATCCGTTTTGATCTTCAAGTATTGAGTCTCCCACGAAGACATACGAAGCTCAATTAGTGCCCGTTGTTTCTTCAACCTTTCGATTTCCGGCACTAATTTCTGTGCAGTCTCGAAATGTCTAATTCCCGACTGCACCACTTCGAGCAAATCTTGTTGGTTAGATTTTTGTATGGCTGCCTGACAACGTTCAGCTTCTTTTATCTTGTCCTCGAGCGCCTTTATCTCTTGTTTCCAGGAGTTGATGTTCTTCTCATAATCATCAAAGGCCTTCTGATTTTCTGAATGTTTAATCTTGAGGGCCTCACCTTGTTTGGTTGCGTCCACAGTAGAGTTCCATGAAGAGTCATGAGAGGCCATTGTCTCAGATAGCTCTTTTTCGACATTTTTTTTCGAAGAATGTTGGCCTGGAGTTGCTCGAGTAGAGAGCCTAACAGAACAATTACCTCTGAAACTTCTGTGGAAACTTGAAGCAAATCTACCTTCTTTAGAAGTTGATTTAAGTTGTGACTCTTAATAGGTTCACGGTTGAGGACGTCTACAAGATTGACCCCAAAGAATCTCTCTTTTATTTGTCGGAGGAGGCTAGGAATATCTTCTTTATCACTGGATTCTACAGTCGCAGCTGGAGAGACATTAAGTTCCGAAGGCGAAGAAGTATTCGCATCCATGATGGCCTTTAAGAAACTAAGAGGATCAGTTTGCTTAAGTTGTTCCAGCTCCAAAGGAGTAGGCTTCACGGGGGCAAGCGTCGAAGTTGTCTCAGGAATGGTTTTCGTATCAAGAGTCGAAGTCCCTTGAGGATCTTGTTTTTCCGGTTGAGAAATTTCTTCCATAGCATCTTGCTCCGACGCAGTATCTTCACCGTCATGTGTTTGGGGGTTCGCATTGTCGCTGCCTGAGAATGGGTGATCTTCTTCCAAATTTTTGTCTTGATGAGTAGGTGGGGATTCGTCAGTGGAGTGACTTTCTTCAACTGGTTTATTAGGCAATATGGTAGCAATTGGCCTAACGTCTTCAAAGACTGGCGAGAGAACATGAGTTTGATTTTGAGAGGTACCTATGTTAAATAGAGCAAAGTTAGTCGTAAAGATAAGCCTTTGAGGGGTTTAGTTGATGAAAGTTAAAGTTTGACAATTACCATAGAGTTTGTCAACATTAATGGTAAAGCCATGGTCCTTGAAACCTGAAGTGGCAGTGCCAGCGTCTTCCTGCAATAACAAGGTAAATGTCAATTTAATTATTTAGTTAAGATTACAAGATAATATGTGGGGTGGAACCCAAATACCTTGGTTGGGATATTGTCTGGACTTGAATTATGACTTTCCACAACGAAAGCATTACTAGCAGTTTTCAAAGGAGACTCTTCAGAGGACGCCTTATCACCAGGAGAAACAGTTTTAGAAGGGCTTATCCTTTTCCCTTTTCTTGAAGGGGTAACAGCTTTTTGTCTCTTCTTGTGTCCTTGTCTAGTTTGGGGAGGGGATTTATCTTCGCCATCTGAGGCAGCTGTCGAGGAAGCTTTCTGCTTCGAACCTGTTGGGGGTTTCGAGCTCTGGAAAATAGACGATAAGTAAGATGGATACTACTCACAGATTGTACAAAATCAAGAATATGAGATGAGTATGTACTGTGGGCTTCTTGCCAGTAACGATGGAATCACTTTCACTTGGTTTGTTGCTCTTAGATGTCCCAGAATCTTTTTGGGCAGAAGCTTCCTTGATCTTCCTCCTTCGTGCAACAACTGTAGTTGAAACTGAAATCAGTATATCAGCAAAGAAAAGAAAAGTCAGTCGAAAAGATTGTCTTAATCCAAACCTTCAGGTATTGGGGTCAGGACACGAACATGTTTAAGATCTATATGAAGATGTCCTTTGAAAGTATCCAAGGTATGCTTAGTCGGAACCACTCGTTCAGCGCGTTTTTTGGTACTCTCTCGAAGAATTTTGAGAGCATTCCCACACACGAACCAGTCTGGGAAAGGAGGACTTAGAGCCACACCAAAATCAGCACTTGGTAGTGGAGGGAATTTTGGAGGATTAAGTTTGAAAGCCACTTCATAACGTAGTTCTGGTCGAACATACGAGGGCAACTTCAACTTATCCAGTTTGGCGGAAAACTTTTCGCGCAAAATGACTGCAGCCTCACGAACGGTCCGACTAAGATCATCAGGCCTGTAGATAGTTTCAAAGAATTTTTGAAAAGCTTGGATTTCTTTAATATGAGTTGAAGTACCTTTTTGAAAATTCTCCTGCACATCAGTAAAAGCTGCAGTTAGTTCTTGAGCAAGGCTATCAGCATCAAAGATTTGGGAGCTATAATAATCCGTCCACCATTGATGAAAGTCTGGTGTAGAATAAAAAGCAGGTTCGAAAGAGACAGGAGGAAGATTGGTGATGCCAACGTATTTGTTGATTTTTGTTTTACATTCTTCTTCAGTCAAGTACAAGGTATGGAAACACATATGGTTTCTTTTCTCATATAAACACTTGGGTTTTATTTGAACCAACCCAAACTGTCTCGAGACCAAATTTGGTTGGTAGCACACGAGAATACATTGACCTTTTGATGGTCGAAGGCGATGGGAAAATAACCTTGGAGTCAGAAAGGCTTTCCAAATTTCCATAGACTCAGTTTGTTGATCCTGAGATGTTGATGGAAATTTTCGAGTAAACCATTCAGGACCTATTGTTCTGTGTACAAAGGGGGCCATAGAAGGATCGAACTGGTTACGCCGGGCAAACATCATTGAATACGCCAAGAAGTGTTCACGAAGCTTCCCAATTTCTTCTGTTGGAGTTAGGTCAGCTAACCTGGTCCCTTCTATAGTTCGATTCTTGATTTTGCTATCCTCCTCATTGACGTTTCCTCGAAAGGGAAGATAAGTTTCGAATGTAGCATTAAGCCACAGTTGTAATAGCCAGAAAGGGCCAGCATAAAGTAAACTACCGGATTTGAAATTCTTGGTAAGGGTTGCAGCTTCGCTGAGGTTTTCATAAAGAGACCCTAAAAGCAGTTGGCTGAGGTTGAGCTTTTTTCCAGTATGCAACTGATTAGCCTTGCAAAGGTATCTCTTTGCAACTTGAATAGATCTTGAGCAGAAGGCACATCGTGAAAGCCATAGCGCTAGAAAAGCAATATGTTCTTCATCGGATACTACCGTTTCGGTGGTAATATGATGCTTCTGGATGAATGCAGTATAAGTGACTTGTGAGTCATTAAAACCAATAGTATCATCATCCATTTCGTTAGGATCGAAGGTTTCGCCAGTTGGTCGAAGTCCTGTAATCGCAGCTACATCAAAAAGAGTAGGGGTAACCATTCCACAGGGGAGATGGAAAGTATTGTGAGAAGCATCCCAGAAGTGAACTGCTGCTACTAACATGGGTTGGTTGTATTCTAAACCTGTCTTTGACAGTTGAATCAAATCGTATATTCCTAACGATTTCCAGAAGGATTCTTTCTGTTTCTCTACTTTTTCTAACCAGGCATAATACAAATCAGGATCTTTGGCCAAAGGAATTGACCTAAACACTTTGACAGAGTTGGTCATATAGTTTAACCTAATTTTCGCTAAAGCTAAAGGAGTTACAGTTGGAGTTTCTTCCATGTTAGCGGATTTTCCTGAGGGAGAACAACCATCTTCATCTGTCCTAATTTTGCTAACTAATGGTCTAGTCTTGTAATAAGCAGGGAAGAATTTATTCAGAGATGGGATATTTTCACCTGGTAATGGACCCATAAAGCGAGAGATTTTCCAGAAAGTTCAAAGGGAATAATTACCTGGGAAGCGTAAATAGCGCGTATTTCTTCGGTGTTAGGGTTTTGAACGTGCTCTTGTTCCCCAGACCGTGTTGTTGATTGGAGCTTCAGAGCAGGTTGAAGAACATTTGAAGATGAAGCCATAGAGAAATTTCTGATTAAGAGAACGAGATTTTGAAGAGATTGAAGATGTTTGGGTTTTTGAAGAAGATGAAGAAATAGGAATGAAAGGTTGTGTAGAAGTTCAAGACCAAGTATTTAAAGGTTTAACGGAAACCCTTTTTAAATCTTTTGGGTAAAATCCAAGGAATACGTGGCGGCTGGTGATTTAATCCAACGGCGGTCGAATAAAGGTAGCTTCACTCCTAGTATGTAGGAGTAATGATCAAGAGGTAAGGTTAAAACGTGGGAATGTAAGTTATGAGAAGACATCTTTGAAAATGACAAGACGTTTCGGAAACAGGGTCATCAATGATTATGACGTTAGTCAGCAGTCTTGGAACTCTCAAAGATCAATAAAGAACGAAATCTTATAATGACAAGAAACGCCTATTTCTGTTGACTCTCGAAACAGGCATTTATTGGGGGCAATTTGTTAGCTGAAGATTTCGTTTTGTAGTATTTATCCTTCGAAGAAGTAGAAAATCGAAGGAAAGATGGTTACTGATGGCCATCCCTTAAAAATAAAAGAATGGCTACTGATGGTCATGCTTCGAAAGTAAAGATTTCTAAGTTCGCTATGAAGATAGTGAATACTGAAAGCTAGTGAAAAGTATGTGTCTTCGGGGACTTAGACGAATTTATAAATATATTTAAGTATTACTACTTAGCGTGTGTTTTTTCGTAGTGTTTGTTTAATACACTGCCACGCGTCGAAGACAGACTCAGGCGGGAAGATTTGAAATTCGAAGACGGTTTCGTAACTGTCCAAGTAACAGATGGCATCGCTAGAAGGTCTTATGAGAAACGTGGCAGCAGATTAGTATAGGACCGTTAAGGTCGAAACTAGTATAAATAGGAGTCTTAATGTTAGGATTCTGTGTGTTCATTTTGTACAAATCACTCACATATTTACTCAAGTATCAAGCGTTAAGAGAAAGAGTTCGCTGAGAAAATGTACGTATGACACCACCATTTTAATACATGTGTATTATCTTTTGCTTTTAAATATCTTCCAGAATTATTGCATTTCGTTTACTTCTTGCCATTTACATTTCTGTATCTTTACTTTAATGTCATTTACTTTCGAATTACTTTTATGTTATTTACTTTCAAAGTCTTTTACATTTCTGCAGTTTAAAATTCTTTACGTTTCAATAGTTCTTTTAATTTTCTATGTTATGTTACTTATCTGTTCGCTGAAGTCACATTTATATATAACAAAGTGATTGTCAAGACTATTTTGTTCTTTAATCGAACAACGCTTATTGAAGAAGACAAATAATGAATATGGTTCGAATGAACGTTGATGACAATCTTCTTGACTATGTGTCCTAGGATCAATCTAGTTGATCCTGCGAGTAACCAAATCATATTTATTATAGTTTGGAAGACTAGCGGTTGTTTACCGGAAATCACCGTAAACAGTTATATTCTGAATACTAAAGATCATCTGCATAAGTTTGATTCTGAAGCTCAGAAGTGTTTTCTACTTAGATTTTCTGAACGCTCAAAAGGCTACAGAGTATACAATACTGAAACTCTTGTAGTGGAAGAGCCAATCAATATCATATTTGATGATAAGCTTAGTCTTGAAAAGCCAAAGCAGTTTGAGAATTTTGAAGATATAGAAATCTCTAACTGAGATCCTGAAGAACCCAGAAGCAAAGTATCAGAGGATCAAGTTGATGCTTCTTTAGAGAATCTCAAAATATCCGAAGATCCAACACCCAGAAGATCTTCTAGACTCAACTCTGCTCATCCAGAAGATGTTATCATTGGAAAGAAGGATGATCCTATCAGAACAAAAGCATTCCTTAAGAACAATGCAGAATTTCAATTTGGTCTAGTATCTTTGATTGAGCCAACTTCTATTGATTAAGCTCTAGAGGATGCTGACTGGATAATTTCCATGCAAGAAAAACTAAATCAGTTTACAAGGAATGATGTTTGGGATCTGGTTCCAATACCAAAAGGATTTAACATCATTGGAACTAAGTGGGTCTTCAGAAACAAGCTAAGTGAAAAAGGAAAAGTTGTAAAAAACAAAGTCAGACTGGTTGCTCAGGGCTATAGTCAGCAAAAAGGCATTGACTATACAGAAACCTTTGCACTAATGTCCAGGAAGAGTTTGAAATGAGCATGATGGGAGAACTCAAGTATTTCCTTGGGATCCAAATCAATCAAACTTTTGAAGGAACTTATGTTCATCAAACCAAGTATGTGAAAGAACTTCTAAAGAAGTTTAATCTTTCAGAAAGCAAAGAAGCAAAGACTCATATGCATCCAACGTGTGTTTTAGGTAAGGATGAGGTAAGTAAGAAGGTAGATCAGAAGCTCTATAGAGGTATGATTGGATCTCTTCTATATCTTACTGCTTTTAGACTTGATATTATGTTCAGTGTATGCTTGTGTGCTAGATTCCAATCAGATCCTAGAGAATCTCACTTAACTGTTGTTAAGAGAATTCTTAGGTATCTGAAAGGTACTACTAATGTTGGTTTAGTCTACAGAAGATCTGAAGAATACAACTTAGTAGGATATTGTGATGCTGATTATGTTGGAGATAGAGTTGAAAGGAAAACTACTTCTGGAAGCTGTCAGTTTCTGGGAAGTCATCTGATCTCTTGGTACAGCAAGAAGCAAGCCACAATTGCCCTCTCTACAACAGAAGCAGAATATGTTGCTGCTGTTGGATGTAGTACACAGATGCTCTGGATGAAGAGTCAGCTAGAAGATTATCAAATATATGAGAGTAACATTCCTATCTTCTGTGATAATACTTCTGCTATTTGTTTATTTAAGAATCCAATCTTACATTCCAAAGCTAAACATATAGAGATCAAACATCACTTCATTAGGGACTATGTTCAGAAGGGTGTTCTTTCTTTAAACTTTGTGGATACAGAACATCAGTGGGCCGATATCTTCACAAAACCCCTTGCTGAAGATAGGTTTAAGTTCATTCTGAAGAATATCAGTATGGATTTATGCCCAGAGTGAAAGGATGAGAAGTTCTGATATATGGATTAGATTTGAAATGCTCAGTTATTTTCTTATCAGATATTCTGAACTTGCTTATCAATTAGATATTCTGATTCTGTTATTGCTAACGTTTCATATGTCTAAGTTGATTCAGAATTTCTTTTAAAGAAAAACAACGGTCACCAGCTATTCCAGATGATGAACACGTGTTCATTATGAACAGACAAGCATGCGTGCAGTTGATGAGACGCTGTCATACCCCAAAATTTTCCCATACTACTTCTCCTATTCAAAAGTCAAATCAAGATACATAGCTCCAAGACAAACTCTCCTAAGCAAAAGTTTCTAAATTAGGGTTTTGTTGTTCTGAAGGAAAATCAATGAATCAATAGCTCCAAGGCATTCTATATGGCCTATGATATCTCACATTACCTCTATGACAAGTCTTAGGTCTCAGCTCAAAGGATTGGTCACTCAATTGTTCAGAAAGTCAACAGTCGACTAGGTTGACCTAAAAGTCAACTGTGGTCAAAGTATAGTCAAAACTCCTAATTTTTTGTCAAGATCCTCATATTGAAGTACCATTAACCATTTGATCAAGAATTGATCATAGTTCATAAAGGAAAGATCAAAAATCAACAATTCAAAAAGTTTCTAAATTAGGGTTTGTATAGGAGAAAGTCAATTGAACTTTGACCAGCCATAACTCTCACATGGAACATCAGAAATTTTCCATCCAAAGCTCATTTTGAAGGAAATTGAATTCTCTACAAATTTGTCTCTTACATGCCAAGCCTAAAAATGCTTCATTTGAGAGATATGGACCAAAACATTATAGGTCCTTTTCAAAAGTCAACCAAAAGTCATCTTTTTCAAAAGAGCACACAAGGAGCATGGAACATTATTTTGACACGAGACCAAAGACATTGGTTAGAGGACTCTTTAAGGTTTCTAAAATGTCCAAGAACTTGGAAAAATATTGAAGTATGAGGAAATGGAAAGGTGTACAAGTTCACTTATTTTCAAGGGTATGCATAAAGGAAAAAGGTTCAAAACTCCAAATATTTCCAAATGGGCCTATATTCTCTTCATCCAACCTTCACCTTAAAGCCCATCCACGCCCCAAAAACATATCTTTCAATTTTATATTGTTTTTATTAATTATTTTTTGATTTTTATACATTTAAATCATGATTTAATTATATAAAATAATAAATTAAATAAAGATATGATTTTGCTTTGGTTTTAAGACAAATATCAATCAAATATCCTCATTAAATCATCCAAATTTCGTTTATATAACTTGAGGTGCAAAAAGATCAATCAAGAACCAATTTGGAAACTTAAAAAATCATATTGAAATCAAATTCCAATTGATTGATTCAAAAAGATTTGATTGGGTTTAAGCAACCCTAATTCATCTGCTATAAGTACACATTGGATTCAGATCACAAGGATTACAAGAATTCTGCCACAAGGACTCTAACCAAGTTAACAAAAGTCAAGAAAAAACTCAAGAGCGAATTCTCGATTGCATACCTATTCACGAAGTTTTGATCACATAGGCTTGTTCCTGGAGGAATACTGAAGCCATATCAGTCATTACAAGGTCTTTAATCGTCAAGAATACGCGCACAGAGGCCACGGTTTGTCCAATTCTTTTTGCTTTCGATTACGCTTTTCCATGCATTATGAATAAGTTTTAAGCATGTATTTGTGTTTAGTATAATGCTATGAACGTTTCTGGATGTTTAATTGATGTTTTATAAAGGTATGAGTGAATCACCATTATTGAGTTTCAAAGCTCCGATTTAGGGTTTTCTGTTTTAGCCCAAATTAGGACAAATTAAGGCCACCATCGTGTTCAAAAGGATGAATGCGATCGATTTAGGGTGTCGCGAAAAATTTCTTGTGCGTTTTTGGGCTATTCGTAATGTGCAGGTGCTATGGCCATGGTTTTTGTCCGTGGGTAAAAGTCCATGACCTAAAACGACGGCTGGAGCTCAGGGATGAACTCGTGGCTGGATCCGGTTGGTCCATTCAAATGAGACGCGCGCGCTTTCTTCTTTCGTGGGGTACTGAGATCCGGTGTGCCTCATCAATACGTACGCCATGTTCCTGCGTCGTCAGAGCCTTCAGATCCTCTTCCTTTTCAATCCAATGCACCAGGACGTGAGGTGCATCATACTCCCTCAGCACCTTGCCACACAGAATCAACAGCTAAGTTTTTTCAATTTTTTTTATATTTAATTACATAAATCCTTTTCTTTTATATATATATATATATATATATATATATATATATATATATATATATATATATATATATATATTTGTTTTATTTATTTATTTATTTTTTTTCACTCATAAAAACTAATTATTTTCTAAAAAACTTTTATTTATTTTATTTTCTTAATATATTTATTTATTTTAAATAGATTATTTATTTATATATCTTTAACAATTCCTATTTATTTCGTTTTTTCATTCATAAAATCATAAAAAATGTTTTTTGCCTGATTATATTTTCTTTCATTCGATTTAATTAATTAGGTTGCAAAAACAATAATTAATTAAATCGATTTTTGTTGCTTTATTCAATTTACGCCCGAATCAGGGTTTACGAGAATTAGCCCTACACTAAAAAATGTTATTTTTCCGTGTCCTTTTCAGGGTTAACTTTTCAAGTGCCTTTCGACTACGCGCCACGCCTTTCATAAAGCTAAGTCCCGATTAAATTTCCTTTATTATTTCTTTTTCCTTTCTTTCTGTATTTAATACCATATTATTTTTATCTCTTATGTTTTTAAATATTTATTTTGCCTTGTTAATGAAAGAACTTTCGTACACTCACTGTATTTTATTTTTTCTGCCAATTCTCAGATGATCAGAGTCAATGCTCGAGGCAACCTCCGACTGTTAACCTTCATCATTCGAAGCTAAGTTTCTTTCATTTTTTTTTCTTTTATCCTTATATTTTTTATTAGGGTTAACCATACCTGTTCCTGAATTAATAATGCACTCACCCCTGTTGGTTTCTATTTTTCCCACCTTTTCAGGGTTTGCCAACCGCCAAAGCTCAAATAGTCGGTAACCCTAAACTCTAATCTCTTTTATTTTTTCTGCTTTTAATTATTACTTATGTCAAACCCGCTGGCTTCATTCTCCCTTTCCCCCGCTGGTTTCTTTTTCCCCTTCCCCATATTGCTTTAATTATATTGTTTATATTTTTGTGTGGTTAGTAATCTTAGGGAGTGCAAGCCTTGAATTGAATTAGCCACATTAATTATAAGACAATATATTGAATTAATCACATGATTGTTGCACCCACGCACACTTTTTGGTAACCCCTCTTGTTGCATGTTGCCTTGTTGCCTTTGTTTTTTTTGCAGAATAGCCATGTCCCTCGAATACGAGGATACCTCAGCCATGTTGCCTCGATTATGCAAAGATCATAGGTCCCTAATGATGTTTCCTTCGATACACTAATATGATCTTGTCCCTCGGAAGTTTCCTACGAAAGGCTGAGGTATCCTCTGGTTGCCTACGAAAGGCTATTCTGATCCTTCCTTTAGACTACCTACCTCTCTATGGCATGGGACAGTCTTATTGTGAACGATATTGCGACGACCCTTCAACCTCCAAATGAAAGGCTTCCTGCCTTCTTATGGCATGGATAGACCCTTTCACCCTGAAAGGCTAAAATAGCTTTTCTACATTATTAAGGTAATTGCTCCTAATTGCCTTGCTCTGGATTAAACTCTTTTTCATCTTTTTCTTAAAAAACTTTGATATGGTTACACTCATTTACGAGCTAAAGTCCATATTCACTTCTTCTACATTTCTGAACAAAAAAGAGCAAAGCAATTAAGAGCCCATGGAAAACCATGGATGCAAAGGGTGCCTTACACCTTCCCTTTGCATAAATTACCCCCCGAACCCGTTTTTCTTAAAAAGGTTTTTCCTGTTCTTTTAGCCTTTCTATTTATTTGGATAAAATAAAAGACGGTGGTGACTCTTGCTTACCGCAACATTTCGATAAAGCCAGTTCACCGTATTACAGAACTGGCGACTCTGCTGGGGATTTTCGATTAAAAAGAGTGGTTACCTTAAAAGTTTAGGAATCACTTAAATGTTTTCTATTGTTTGTTTTGTTTGCTTTATTTTTGCAGGGCTGTTTTGGTTATTTTGCTGTGTGAAAGATCCTAACCCGGATCTGAGTACCTTAGGTAAATGGCATGAGATTAAGGAGACTGCACATCGTATACTGATGTGGTTGATCTGATGGCCATCGTTAGTGTGACACATTGGTTTGTCATGGTGTTCCTTGGAATCCGACTTGAGGAAATGCTTGGCTGCCGCGTGGTGTCATTAAGCACTAATTTGCCCTTAGAACCTTAGTCGAACTTGACTTTGGCCTATTAGAAAGTAGCGATATGGCTGGCTTTGGTTTCGACTAAAGTTGGTTGATACTCGAAGCTACACTCATATGGACTGGACTTTCAGGACCTTTTCGATTGGCGATTCGATTGCCGAACTGAGATAAGCGCCTTCGAGAAAGGTCAATGATATGAGCTCCCTAGAACCCGATCTTTATATAGGACAGGTTTGAACCTACTAAACTTCAGGGGGAGGGTATGCACCTCTGGACCACATGCAAGCCAAACCTTAAGGCAAAATTGTGTGACTTGTTTGTGCTTGTTATCTACTTCACATCATGACATCATAAGCATCATAACATCATGACTAACCGTTCGAGGACCAAAGAATTCATTTTTGTTCTATTTTGTAGGTCATGGAGACTAGAAACACCATTCGAGTTAACTTGGTGAAGATACCTTCCGAGCTGAAAGAGTTGGTATTAGAGATTCCTGGAGGTTCCCGATTCACTGAAAGACATGGTCTCTTGCCCAGTTTGGTTACTTCAGGTTTTGACGAAGAGATGATGAGTGTACTGTTTCAGTTCTTCGATCCCGAGCATCATTGTTTCACTTTCCCAGATTATCAGTTGGTACCCACCATGGAGGAGTTCTCCGACATACTTGGACTCTCTATCCGAGATCAGATACCGTTTACTGGTTTGGAAGAAATTCCAAAATTGGAAGTTATCGCTTCTGCTTTACATCTTAGGAAGTCTGACATTGAAGGTCATTGGGAAACCAGAAGTGGAGTCAAAGGATTCCTCGCTAAGTTCTTATTCGGAAAAGCTCGCATGTTTTTGAAGTCCATGAGTTATCAAGCCTTCGAAGACATATTAGCTTTACTCATTTATGGTCTAGTGCTATTTCCTAGTCCTGATCAGTTCGTAGATGTACAGGCCATAAAGATATTTCTGACGCGCAACCCGGTGCCTACTTTGCTTGGAGATATCCTACACTCTCTCTACACTCGTACTATGAAGAAAAGAGGAACTCTCATGTGTTGTCTACCTCTGCTATCTAAGTGGTTTATTTCGCACTTCCCTCGCTCAGTAATGAGGAATGACCAAGGGCTGAAATGGCATAAGAGGATAATGTCACTTTCCCACTCCGATATCTGTTGGCTTTCCTTATCCAAAGAGAATGTTACTATCATCGACCGTTGTGGACAATATCCTAATGTGCCTTTACTTGGCATACGAGGGGGTATTACTTATAATCCTTGCTTAGCTTTACGTCAGTTTGGTTATGCTCGAAGAGATGGTCCTCATCATATGCTTATACAAGGGGTTGTGTTTGATTATGAAGATGATGCTCAGAATCACCGCCGGAAATTTATACGAGCATGGGATATGGTAAATAGAACTGATAGCAAGAGCTTGGGGCAAAAGAACTCCATTCCTTTAGGACCTTACCTCAAATGGGTACGCACTCGTGCTCAACGACTCCTCATGCCTTATCTGTATGTCCGACCTGTGTTTGTGGAACCCGATTGTGAGGAAAAAGTTCCTCAAGTTATTGCTCATCGAGACATGCCAACCGACATCGAAGAGTTAAAGAGATCTTGGATTCAACTAAAAGAAGAAAGAGATACTTTTGAAGCTCAATTTCGCGCTAAAGAGAAGAAAGTATTAGAGCTTACAAAACTACTTCATGCGGAGCAAGGCATCAACAACTTCATTGGTTCAAAAAGGAAGTGTCCATGGGAGACTTGAAGACTTTTTATCTTTATTATTATCCTAGTTTTATGACTTTATTTTATTTCAAGTTTTATGCTTTATTGTAAAAGAGAATAATAAAACAATTTACAATTTTTCCTTAAGCATTATTAATAAAGTTTCTTTTGTTTGGCTTTAAACAAATTTGAATTCCAAGG
The DNA here is from genome assembly GCF_029867415.1 of Vicia villosa. Classification (NCBI taxonomy): domain Eukaryota; kingdom Viridiplantae; phylum Streptophyta; class Magnoliopsida; order Fabales; family Fabaceae; genus Vicia; species Vicia villosa. Next base: position 67,117 of record NW_026705665.1, on the reverse strand, counting down.
TCCTCGAAAACATTGCATATGCATGATCATATCATTCATAAACATCGCATCACAGGTTTCATAAAAGCAAATGCCTCATCTTTCCGCTGTTTATTTCAGTGAGAAAATGGATCTCGAACAATCTGTCAAAATTCTTCAGACTCAGAATAACCAGTTCCGAAAAATAATCTTTCACTTGGCCAAGGGGCAAGAAGAATTAAAGGCACTTCTGATCGAGAAGGAGAGGGATCAACATAGGCAGCAAGATGGTCAAGACAAATGGAAATCCAAACCCAAGCGATCATTCGTTCCGTTGCACATGCCGCTGTCTCAAGTTCTGCAACAACTGCTCAATCAGAACTTGATAACCCTATTACCTCCGTATTCAATTCCTACAAACCCCGCTCCTGGGTACAAGTATCATGCGAGATGTGCCTATCATTCGAATAGTCCTGGTCATGACACAGAGGATTGTGGACCATTGAAACATAAGATCCAAGACTTAATTGACGACAAGATCATTGACTTCAATTCAATTAAGGGGCCTTACACGGATAATATTGTGCGCAACCAACAGGTTGGGGAGGTTCTGATATCCACATCAGCATCACAACCACAACGTAAACATGACGCGCCTAAAAGACAATTCACAAAGATCAACATGACTTTGACTGAGGCATTACAGCAGATGTTGAAGAAATGGCTAATTACTTTGAGGGATCCGCCTCGGAATCCTAACACTTTGTCTCATCAGTATAACCCCAATACAAGATGTGCTTATCACTCCGACATCATTGGACATGACACTAACGATTGCTGGCTATTAAAGAATAAGATCCAAGATTTAATCGACGAGCAGATCATTGACTTCAACTTACCTGAGGAACCTCATATGGCTAATGCTATGTACAACCAGAAAGGTCATAATGAACGCAACCAATCTGTGGGGACATTTCTAATCTCTACACCAGATCCACAACAAGGTCGCAAGTCAGAGGCACCTAAGCGTCAATTCACAAAGATCAATATGTCACTGGCTCAGGCATTACAATATCTGCTGAAAGCAAACTTGATTACTGTAAAGGATCCTCCCGTGAATCCCAACACTTCCTCCCCTCGCTATAATCCCAACGCGAGGTGTGCGTATCATTCCAATAGTCCTGGACATGACACCGATAATTGTTGGACATTGAGGAACAAGGTTCAAGACATGATCGATGCTGGTGAAATTGAATTCAATCATCCCAAGACTCCTGGAGTGATCACCACTCCCATTCCTAGTCACGACAAGATTGATTAATGTTTAGAAGGATGAACTTGTTAGATCATTAGATTTACTTTCATTTGCAATTTCTTTTTCTGTTTGTTTAAACATTCGACTTATGATTGACATTATCTCTCTTAATAATCATCATTGGTGCATTGCATATGTTTGTCTTGAATAAACTATTTGGTTACCACTCATTTTAAATTATGTCTTTACTTTGCATATGTTTTGTGATACTCAATTCCTGCTAAGCTGTAAGCCTTTTAATGGAGGATGACAAAAACGATACTGCAACCTCATACAATATGCTTTTGAACATACCATGATGACGATGTACATGCATTGTTTCAATTCCTAAACAGTGGAGATATAAGGATGTTAATCCCTCGTCAACCCCTTTGAGCCCAAGGTGTAGGAGTTTTTATTTCTTGAACAATTTGAAACCTTTGATCATAACCTGGGGCAGGGTAGTTACTCAGTTAACTCAATCATGCCAATACGCTTTTAGAAAAATAATGATGGTTGTCATACCCCAAAATTTACCTCCCATACTTCACTCATAACAAGGTTCAAGATTCAACTACAAAGATCACCTGCTCAAACAATCCCAAGATCCACAGTCAACTGATCCAAACTTAAAGATCAACTACCATCAAAGCATGATTCAAACTTCTAATCATTGATCAAATATCAAGTACATAAGTGTATATCCATCATTTGATCAAAATTTGATCATGATTTATCAGTAGAAACTTAGAGATGAACAAATACAAAAAGGTTCAGATTAGGGTTTCTCTAGTAAAAAGTCAACTCAACTTTGACTGATCATAACTTTCACATGGAGCATCAAAAATTCCCCACTCAAAGCCTATTTTGAAGGAAATTAGATTCTCTACAACTTTGTCTCTCACAAGCCAGGGCTAGAAATGATTCATTTGAGAGGTACAAAGCAAAATATTACAGGTCATTCTCAAGCATCCTTCAAAAGCAGTTTTTTGTCAAAGAGGATATGATCAAGATAAAAGCTCCAAATAGAAAATATGTTCCAAAGTGGCTTATAGAGGACCTCTTGAGGTTTCCAAAAAGTCCTAGAACTTCATCATAGCTTAAAAATTGAGTGAGATATGCTTGATCAAAGTTGGTTGATTTTTGGATGCTAAATGTGAAATAAGGGTTTCAAATCGGATTTCTTGCAAATAGGCCCATACTTTTATAACTCAAACTTGGCCCACAAGTTATCCAAAATATATGACATGAATTATCTCATTTTATTTGATCTTACATAATTTTATTTCATTTTAAATTGATTTTTAATGATTTAATTAAGTAGAAAATCAAATATTGGGGTAGAGAATATGTTTTAATTGTTTTTAATCAACATTCATGATCAAATATATTTCAATTTTCGTGACAAACCAATTGGGAAAAGATTGATAAGAGCTTGGCCAAAATAAGCAAGTTCCCATGAAGAATAAAATCAAATTTTCAAACTTTGGCAAGATTGGATTTCTAAAGATTCTTGATTGTTTTGAGTGACCTAAATTCGTGCCCTATAAATACATAACCTAAAGCACATGAATAGGGGTTGGTTTTTCTGAACAGAGCAAGAGCACTCGAGAGGACAAAATTCTCCAAAAAACTCAGAATCGGTTTGAGAGATTAAAGAGTTTTCAAAGGAGTTTAAGCATTGCAACGTGTTTGTGAGATCGCTCTGAAGCTACCTGGATCATCACGCTTCATCAGCACCCCCAGAATTGTCTCATATTCGTCAAGGTAAGTCACTCTGAAAACCTCTTCGATCTGGACGATATACGCATCATCATTGAAATATAGTTGCATATTCATGTTTGTTTCAGTGCCATGAACGTTTCTGGGTTGTTTATTTTAAGCTTATGTGCTTTAATCGAGTTCTGCCATTGGATGCCGTTTTGAGTTTTAGGGTTGCAAATTAGGGGTTTTTAGTAGGAGTAAAATTGGGTCAAGTTATTTACATGGTCAAACTCGTATAATCAAGACGAATGAATCTGGATTGGTGCGCGCTATTTATATGTATGTATGGCCAAATCGCTATTTCTGAGGCATGTTTGCTAGGAGACGAATCGTAGCTGATTCGTAGCTAAAATATAAGAGTATTGCAGGTTTTTGTGAAGAGGACGAAGACGTGCCCTCACGTTACTGGCTGGTTTGAAATTTCGCGCTTGTTTTCTATATGTATTCTTGTTTTCGCTTATGGTTTGCAGGGAGCGTTTCTTTAACGCGTATACGCCGTAGTCGAGATGGCAAGAGTTGTGTTGATGTGAGTCTGGGGGTGTGGGTTCGAACCCTCACTCCCACATATATTTTTCTGAGCTTTTAAACTCAGGTTCACAGTAAACCTTCAGATCTGAACCATCAAATCTCCACTCAGCTAAAAATCAACGCCCAGAACCTAGTTCCCCATACTATACACCATAATGATAGTCATACCTGATCAAAACCTTAATAAAACTTAAATAAATTTTAATTATTTGTTTTATTTTAATTGAAATATTTATTTTTAATATATATTAATTATATAATGCTAATTTTTTAAATAAATATATAATGATTATATTAAGGATTTTTTAATTTGTTGTTCGTTCCGATTAAATTAATTAATCGCTATGGTCAACAATATTTTTAATTAAAATGCTATTTAAATAAAATACAAATCAAATTATATTCGATTAAATGGTTGCAATTATCTTATTGATTGTGATGATTAATCCTCCCTTGTTCTAAATTTAATTTGTTATTATTTGTAATCGTATTAATCGGTTATGAGGGGTAACAATACAAAATAAAATTCACAAAAAATAATAAAACAAATTAATTCATTATTAGTGATAATCGAATCAATCAATTTGAATTGGTAATGGTGCAAAACCCCTAATCTCTTAACTATGGTGATCAAACCTATTGATCCTTGCGGTTAATTGTGCCAAATCAGGGTTGTACGCCCGAATCTTAAAATATTTCTTAAATCCATTCAAAACTACAAAATCATCAAACTACGAAAGGCCATTCAAAAAGCCTCTAAAAAACATTTCTAATCAAATTCAATTCTAATGGCGTACGACCCTCCCCGAACTACGTAGACTCTGATCCTCCCTAAGGAGGTACGTAGGCACTTGGCAACAAGGCGAGTCCCCCTCTTTAAATTTCTAATCATATCAATACAATTCTGTTTTCCACCCTTCTTTATGAACCCTGCCATGAAACCCTGATCTTTGAAATATTGGCCTTTAGGAAAGCGTTGAGGGTGCCTAACACCTTCCCTCAACCTGATTATAATAACTTACCCTGAATCTCGTATCTGCGCAGGGTTTCCTATTCGCCCTTCAGAATAGGTGGCGACTCGAAGTTTAAATTTTTAGGCAGGTTGCTACAATGGTTTCACGTGATCATTAAGTCAGGCAGTCAACATTTATCAAAAAGAAGAAAATTGTTAAGTCAAAACCTATGAAGCAGACTTATTAAAAATCGTAATGTCCCGCTGACTGTAATCTCAAAATAAACAGTTCAGGCAAAAGTTAGGGATAACAAAGTCAAAAAGGACGTTGCTAAAAATCCTCGACAAAAGAAAACATTTCAAAAGAGGTCACTACAAATCCTCGACAAAAATAAAGTATTACAACAAAGGATGACTGCCTGTCCAAATTAAACCTCTGATACTGTAACCATCATCAAACCTCGACGTTACAACTTCAACCAAAAGGCATACATCCCAAGTGGGTTTCAAACTATTTCCCGATCAATCTGGGGCAATCAAGTCAAGATTCCGAGAATCTCTCAAGGATGCCAAAACAATCAGGGGCATGCATCCAAGAAGATCTGAAGTTGCTTCCCAATCAGCATAGGGCATTGCCCTGGGCCTATGACTACTAGGGGCATGTCGCTCATAGCGCACATTGTCGCACGCTCGCGAAAAAATGAAAAGAGTCGCCACCAATATATTTATCCCATAAGGGAAAGGAATATCAGAAAACCTAACAAAGGAAGGAACAGGGTCTTGCGACCAGAGAATCAAGGTACGGGAGTCGGTTACGCAAGGGGAAGGTATTAGCACCCCCTCGCGCCCATCGTACTCGATGGTATCCACCTATGTTTGTTTCTATCTAAAGGGTGTGTACTATGTCTATGTCTACATGCGAATGAATGCAAAAGAAATACGGGGAAAAGAAGGAATATTTACAAATGTGCTCGTTCAAGCCCCGCGACTTGATGCCTACGTATCTGTCGCACCCTAAATTTTGACCTATGTTTTTATCTGATTCTTTGCGTTTAGCATCGATCAATTTATTTGCATCCAGAATAAATTTCGACTTCACATACCACACTTCAAGTTGGTATGAAATTCGCAATTAATTCCTCACCATTTCAACTAATAATCAATTTTATCATATTTTTGCATATTTTTCATCTTGAATTCAATCTTTATCATTTTTGCACCCATTAATATATTAAATTGCTTTCTTTAAATTTTTGCTTAAATTGACTTAATGAATAAATGAACATTTAATTGTTATTTTCAATTTAAATTTAAAATTTAATGAAATAAAATCAATAGATGTTTTTGAAAGGTCCTATTTTCCTTTATATATATAACTTTCTTTTGTGTGGCCCATTCATTAAAAATAATACCACATGGCCCATTTTCACAAAAAAGAAAACAACAAACAAATGAAAAAAAGAGGCATTTGTTCTTTCTTCAGCAGCGCACCACCCACACCAGTCCAAAGTTGCTGCTCCACTATGCAGCACATATGTCCAAACCTTGCACTAAGTTGTCCATACAAAAACCTGCGCAAAGAAAGGAAGAAATCAGTACATCAGAAAAGGGCAAGAAGGAAACTTAGGGAACAAGAATCAATCTCAGCCCTCCATTCAAATTCATCAACAGCTCTTTATCCTTCTATATAAACAAGCCATAGAAACAGAGCAAAAGGGGGGAGAAATCGGCAGCCACCACAACCATAACAATATACCTCTGCAGAAAATCGCCCTCGAAACTCAATAAACCTTAACCAACAATTTTCACCTCAACTCTACCGAATTCAATTCTCCATTCATAAACCACAAAACCAACCTTCAATCCATTGCAACATACACCCCCTCCCAAACCTCTAAAACGATATTCACTGAAGCAATTCAGCTTCTCAGGTTACCCGCAGCTTCCAATCCACAAATACCATCACACCAACGTTCAGTGAACTGAAGCAGCAACAAAACAAAGCCTTCACGCAACAATGGATCAGTTCGATAGTGCAGCAATTTCATAGATTCATAATCGCATCACAACATCATCATATCACGTTGACCTCTATTTGCACTACCGATTCACGACGCAACGACTCAACTCAGCTTTACATCTACCTGCAAAAGCCGAAGCAAAGCCGACAAGATTCGATCAGGAAAGTTGACTCTGAAGCTAACAACACGACCACACACACTCATTCAGACGATCTGCGTGGAGTTCTTCCGCTGATAACGTTCGGCGTCGGTATTTTTCGAAACGTTTGTGCTTGTACTCGCTTTGTGTGTAGTTGATTTGTTTAGAATTTCTTCAGAACTGTGCTTTTGATTGTGTTGATTTGTTGCTGTTTGTTTATGATGCTTGTTATGACATTGTTTTGATTTCTGCCGTGTATTGGTTTTGTTGTTTTCAATCGAGAGAGTAGAAGAGATTAGATGAGAGAGGAGAGTTCGTTGTTGTTGTTGTTGTTGTCTCTTTGGACAGAACAGAGTAAGGCAGAGAGAAATATGTGAACGAAAGAGCGAGTGAAGAGAACGAGTTCTGAGAGAGAGGAAACCTGATGTTGTTTGTTTGTTCAAAAAACACAGAGAAATAGAGAAGAAAAAGGTTTGGTTGAGTCAAACGTGAGGAAGAGGAAAGAGGCGCTGGCCTCGTCTAGGTTTTCTTGTAAACCGAGTTGGCCACTAAAGGACGACGGATCCGGGTTATAACTGACCCGACCCGGTCCAAAACCTTTTCTTTTTTTGTTCAGTTCTCAATCACCCTGGGCCTTACTCCCATCTGATCTTTACACCCTACCCTGATCTCTGCACACCCTTGGCTGAACTCCAAATTGAACCTTGGGCCTTTAATCTTTTGAAGCCCAATTTTGGATTTCTTTGAACACCCTTCTCCTGCGCCTGATGCACCTCCTAGGGGTTTGTTTCAAATATTTTCGGGCCTCCCTTTTGAGCCCAACACCTTCTCTAGTTAATTGCACCTCTTTGTTAGTTTTCATTATTACTTTTAAATTACTCTAAAATTTTGTTAGTTTTTTTCTTATTCATATAATACAAAAAAATACAAAAAATATATTTTATGTTTAGATTTTATTATTATAATTAAAAATCCAAAAATATATTTTATTTCTAGATTTTAGTTTTATTATTAAAATACCAAAAATATTAGATTAATCTCTCAACCCAAAAATAAATAAATATTGGTCCAATGCCAAGTCATGTCAATATTTCCTCGATTCAATGTCGAGTTTCTTCTTCACAAAAATCCTTTAAACCATACCAAAAGTGTTAGAACAAGATTTGTTCTTATCAATTATCTTAGTTTTGATGATAACAATAATATGAATTTTGCTTAAGATAATATGGTACTCTAATCCAATGCAATTTCCCTTTCAGGAAATATATAAAGAGTACGCATAATTCAGCGCTCAGAAGATGTGTCTCAAATGGTTCAGCATGCAACATCAGAACATGGTCTGGCAAGACATCAGAAGATGGTCGAAGCAGAATCAGAACATGGGTCTATGAAGCATCAGATGAACAAGAGATCAGAAGCACTGAAGATCAGAAGATGGTATCACGCAACAGAAGCACTTCAAGATCAGAAGATCAGAAGATGCTTTGCACCAAGCTGTTTGACTCTGATGATATTCAAACGTCGTATTCACAAACATCAGATCAGAAGGAAGTACACGTGGCAGACTACGCTGACTGACAAAAGGAACGTTAAAGCTACTAAAGGCAACGTCAGTAGACACAGCGTGAACAAGGCTCGAGGTAGTTGACAAAAGCGTATAACATTAAATGCGAAGCTGTACGGAACACGCAAAGCATTAAATGCACCCAACGGTCATCTTCTCAACGCCTATAAATATGAAGTTCTGATGAGAAGCAAGGTTAACGATCCTGAACCAAGACAATTCAAATTAACTTGCTGAAACGTTGTTCAATCAAAGCTCAGAATCTTCATCAACTCACTACATTGCTGTTGTAATATCTTAGTGAGATTAAGCTTAAATTGTAAGAGAAATATCACAGTTGTGATTATCGCTTTTAAGAAGCATTTGTAAACTCTTGAATTGATTACATTAAGTTGTAAGGAACTAGAGTGATCGGTTGATCAGTATACTCTAGGAAGTCTTGGCAGTTTGCTGAGCAGTTTGTAACTAGAGTGATCAGGTTGATCAGAATACTCTAGAGGAAGTCTTAGCAGTTGGCTGAGCAGAAAGTCTTAGGAGTGAACTAAGCCTAGAGTGATCGTGTTGATCAGTAGACTCTAGAAAAGTCTTAGGAGTGAACTAAGCAGTTGTTCCTGGAGTGATCAGGTTGTGATCAGAAGACTCTGGAAGACTTAGTTGCGGCTAAGTGGAAAACCATTGTAATCCGTGCGATTAGTGGATTAAATCCTCAGTTGAGGTAAATCATCTCTGCGGGGGTGGACTGGAGTAGCTTCGTTAACAGCGAACCAGGATAAAAATAATTGTGCATTTTATTTTTATCGCTCAAGTTTTAAAGTCACACTTATTCAATCCCCCCCTTTCTAAGTGTTTTTCTATCCTTCAATTGGTATCAGAGCGCCGGTTCTAAGGTGCAAGCACTTAACCGTGTTTAGAAAAGATTCAGGAAGAGAAAAACGCTTCATTTAAAAGATGGTTGATGAAAGTGAAAAGACTACATCTACATCTGGCTCTGCTGAGCAATACAACGGTAACAATGGTTATACTAGACCGCCGGTATTTGATGGTGAAAACTTTGAATACTGGAAAGATAAACTGGAAAGTTACTTTCTGGGTCTAGATGGTGATCTATGGGATCTTCTGATGGATGGTTACAAACATCCAGTAAATGCCAGAGGTGTGAAGCTGTCAAGGCAAGAAATGAATGATGATCAAAAGAAGCTTTTCAGGAATCATCATAAATGCAGAACTGTTTTGCTGAATGCTATCTCTCATGCTGAGTATGAGAAGATATCTAACAGGGAAACGGCCTATGATATATATGAGTCCTTGAAAATGACTCATGAAGGAAATGCTCAAGTCAAGGAGACAAAAGCTCTTGTTTTAATCCAGAAGTATGAAGCCTTCAAGATGGAGGATGATGAAGACATTGAAAAGATGTTTTCGAGATTTCAAACTCTAACTGCTGGATTGAGAGTTCTTGACAAAGGATACACCAAGGCTGATCATGTAAAGAAGATCATCAGAAGCTTACCCAGAAGATGGGGTCCGATGGTGACTGCATTCAAGATTGCGAAGAATCTGAATGAAGTTTCTCTGGAAGAGCTTATCAGTGCCTTGAGAAGCCATGAGATTGAGCTGGACGCAAATGAGCCTCAAAAGAAAGGTAAGTCTATTGCATTAAAATCCAATATCAAGAAATGCACTAACGCTTTTCAGGCTAGAGAAGAAGATCCTGAAGAATCAGAATCTGAAGAAGAAGATGAACTGTCCATGATTTCCAGAAGGCTAAATCAACTCTGGAAAACCAAGCAAAGGAAGTTCAGAGGCTTCAGAAGTTCAAGGAAATTTGAACGTGGAGAATCTTCTGATGAAAGAAGGTTTGACAAGAAGAAGGTCATGTGCTATGAATGCAATGAGCCTGGACACTTCAAGAATGAATGTCCAAATCTTCTGAAGGAAAGTCCCAAGAAAAAGGCTCATAAGAAGAAAGGTCTTATGGCAACCTGGGATGAGTCAGAAGATGATTCAGAAGATGAGCAGGCCAACTGTGCGCTGATGGCGACAGAAGATGACGAATCAGAATCTACATCAGAATCAGATTCTGAAGAGGTATTTTCTGAACTTACTAGAGATGAGTTAGTTTCCGGATTAACTGAACTTCTGGAATCCAAGTCTCAGATTTGTATTAAATACAAAAAGCTGAAAAAGCTATTTGAATTTGAAACAAAGAGGCTTGAATTGGAGAATTCTGAATTAAAAGAAAAACTTCTAAAACTATCCAATAATGTTGGATCTCCTTCTGATTCAGAAAAATCCACTCCCAGTCTAAACCATATTCTGAAGGAATATGATTTAAGTTTCAGGAAGTTCTTATCTAGAAGTATTGGCAGAAGTCAGCTAGCTTCTATGATATATGCCGTATCTGGAAACAAAAGAGTTGGCATTGGTTATGAGGGTGAAACCCCATACAAACTTGAACCTGTTGATGAAATGAAAATTACATACAAACCATTGTATGATCAGTTCAAGTATGGCCACTCACATGATATTAGGCACACTTCACATGCACAAAGTTTTCACATTACACACACTAAGAAGCATGTGACACAACCTAGGAAATATCATGAAACTCACATTAAGAATTATCATGCTGTTCCTCCTATTGCTTACAATGTTAAATCCAAGTTCAAACAGAACTTGAGAAAATCTAACAAGAAAGGACCCAAGAAGATGTGGGTACCAAAGAAAAAGATTATTTCTTTTGCAGATTCTCCTGATAACAAAGAAGACAACATTCAACATGACTTGACACCTGGATTCAAGTTGGTCTCAACACTTGAAGGGAAGAAAGATTGTCTCTCAAGTTCTGGTTCTTAAATCTGTTGAAGAAACTATGTTTGTAGGAATTCAGAAAAGAAAGTTTATTAGTCTTGGATCCATCAGTTTTGTTTGTCTCTAAAGCATCGATGTTTCATTCTTGATTATTCTGAATGCTCTAAATGCTACAGAATATACAACATTGAAACATTGATTGTGGACAAATCTATAAACATCTGTTTTGATGATAAACTTGTTTCTGATGAAACAAAGAGCTTAAGAATTTCTGCAGATACAGTTTTGTCTTATCAGAAGCTGCAGAACAGTGAAGTAAACCTCCAGAAGCTGTGTACATCTGAAGTAATGGATCAGAAGATCATTCAGACTTATATCAGCACACTTCAGAAGGAGTATTTCCAGAAGAGAAACTTGATCATCTCAGAAGCAGTAATCAGAATTTGAAGGCGTAAAATCTCTCTGATATTTACAGCTGTCATCTATTATCTGATGGTGAACACGTATCTGTACGGTTTGTACAAAGCGTGCAGTTGAAAAGACGCCGACCTAGGTAACTGTATTAAATCATTTCATTTACTGTGTTCTCTCTCCTAATGTCATTTCTCATTAAATGCATAATGATTTCTTTTTTTTTTAAATCTTTTAAATAACCTGCTTCATCTTCATTCCCATTTTTTTCTCTCTCTCTCTCTTTTGTGCATTCACCTTGTTGCATCTCTCTTCAAACCCTAGTTCTTGATTTGATCTCAAGGCATTATCATAATGAATCCATCTCCTCGTTCATCAATCTCTAAAGATAGTATCACTTCCACACAGAACCGTTTAAGCAAAAATGATGCTCCGTTGAAAACTTGCTTAATACCCACGAAAGAACTGGAAGTTCTATGTGAATCGGCTGTGGACGTCAACAACCTTAAAGCAAATGGCTTTCAGTGTGATGCAAGAATCTTTGAGCAAGGATGGTCTAAATATCTTGATAGATTGGTTGGTCCAATTTATCCTGAACTTGTAAAGGAATTTTGGGTACATGCAACAGTTACCCCAACTGCCATCATCTCATTCGTGCTAGGGCATGAAGTGACTATCACTGAGAAACTCATCAGAAAGCTGTACAATCTTGATGATGAAGAAGGTTGGTCTGAGTTTCAACCCCATACAGTTGACTGGACTTTAGTTGAAAAACAAATCTCTACGGTTGTTGGAACTGACTCTCATTTTACGGGCAACTTAAAGCCTTTTTATAAAGTATGGGCTGAGATTATTCTGGGTTCTCTTTACCATAGAAAAAAGATGCGCTGCTCCTCCTACATCAGTCCGACTCACAAGTATACTCTCTCCTGCATTGGAAAAAAGATAGAGATCAACATCTCCCATATTCTATTTGAGAATCTGAAAACCTCTATCTTTGAGTCAAGAGAAGATGAAAGGGCGAAGTATCCTCATATTCCAAGAACAACCATTCCTTTCGGAAGGATGATTTCAGACATTCTGATTGAAAGCAAAGTGGTGGACTCCATCAGAAATCGTAATGCCTCGCATTTTCTTGGAGTAACTCAAGGTCCCATCTTCAATGGTGTTGATCTGTTCGGACTGGAAGTCATTAAGAATGTACCTGTTATGTGCACGAGCTTTCCTGACATTCTGTCTAGAAGAATTGCTGTTAAAGGGTTCATCTCTCTGTTTCATAAAGAACTTGATCAAGTTGTCAAGTTTTACTTGGAAGATTGCGTGAGGAAGCAATCGGATGTTGATCCTGCTTGGATCCGTGGCAGAGTACTTCCGTCTAAAGAGGATATTCTGAAGAAGGATAAAAAGGAACGACAGGCAAGGTTAAAAAGAAAGGCTGAAGAAGATGAGGCTGAAAGAGCCAAGAAGTTGAGGGTCACCTATGATCCTGACAAGGTGGACTCTAAAGAACGAAGAGATAAAAGGATCAGAGATTCCTTTCGCAGAACCAGATCTTCTTCTTCTTCTTCTGTACAAATCTCCAGAAATGTCCTTACTCCACCTCCTTCTGTCCCTAAACCATCTTCCCAATCACCTCCATCTGAACCAAAAGTAAACTTCACTCTACCAAATCCTTCTCCATCATCCTCCTCCTCTCCCATTCTAAACCCCACACCGTTGAGCATTCTTCCACCAACTCCTTCTGATAATTTCTCCTCACCAATTCCCTTTACAAATACTCCACCCTCTCCTAAATTCATTCCATCTGACACTCCAACATCATCAATCATTCTCTCAGATATTCCCTCCTCCTCAACCACCGCACCTCCATCTTCTTTATCCCATCCATTACCTACCAGAAAATCCCAACCCTACTGTCTTCTCTATCCTGACTACAAATTCACCTTCAATCCGCCTGAACCTGAACCTTCTACATTCCTGGAACTCTTCAGACATGAGGTGATTAGCAGTCTAGACCTTCTGAAGGATGCATTCCTAAATGGTCTGGATGATGTTTCTACAAAAAATCTCTGGAGAAGATTTCGCAAGGATTTCCAAGTAGAAGCAATGGGAGTTCAGAAAAGACTAGTGGCTGCTGCCCCTGGTTACCCTGGTTGCCTTCTGGAGGAAGATAATGGTAAATACTATCATCCTCTCAGAAATTGTGTTGTTGCTGAGGAGAAGCCCTTTGTGGATGAATTGGAAGTATTGAGACTGGCTGCTGCCATGGAAGCAAACCCATGCAGGGACATGGTTCTCTGGATTCCTGAGTATCCTGTTCTGCTAGGAGACTTCAAAACTCTCTTTGACTTTCTGAGGGAAAACCCTTCTAAGAAAGACCCTAGCTTGGTCATTCCAAAAGTTGTTGACCCACCAGAAGTTGAAGGCCCTTCTGCTCCCAGGAATTTAGCTGCCATTCTTCAGGCTCTAGAGAATGGAGACTCTGAAATTCCTGCTGCAGAGTATGGAGATGCTTCTATGCAAGAAGCAGATGCCGAAGATCATGTTGCTAAATCAGACCCTGTTGAGGATATCCCAGCAAATGATACTTCTATGGAAGCTGCAGATCAACATGTCATTCCTGTGGTTGAAAGCGGTGAAACTTCTCTTGATGAACCTTCTCGTCTCGCAAGGACTCTAGAAGAAATTCAGAGGAGACAGGATGAGCAAAGCTCACTCAATGAGAAGTATGATGCTTTCATTGAGAGGCAAGAAGGACACAACAACGATGTTAAACAGATGCTGGCCAAGATCTTGTCAAGACTAGGGCCATCTTAGTTTGAGTCTATGTTGTTTCTTTCTTTTCTTTTGCATCTGTTTTGTTTCTGTGCATCTAATTTTTTCATCCTGTACTTTTGTACCCTTTGGTTGAACCTTAATGAAATCATCTTCTTCCTCCATGTGTTTCTGTTTTACTCATCTGAATCTTTTCTATTTTTTTCTTTTTGATGTTATGACAAAAAGGGGGAGAAGATAAATGATAAATGATTTGATTAAATCTATCAGTTGCTGGGTAAAGGCTCCCACACATTCACTAACAAGAACTGCAAGTTCTACATGGTTTCAGTGTTTTGCAGGTACAAAGAAGTGAAGTGAATCTTCAGAAGCAAACACTAGAAGCAAAACCATAAGAAGTGTTATTCTGTAAAAGGAATAAGCTCTTGGAAACTGAAGCAAGCTGAGCGCTGTCAAGCTTCAGAGATCAGAAGCAAGAAAGAAGAATGAATCAGAAGCACTGATAATAGAATTCGAATATCATTGTCTATCCTGTTATGACAAAATTCTATTTGCTCTGATACATATAATGTTATGGCTCTGATACATTATTTGCTCTGATACACGTTTTTAGCCTAAATGCTCTGATACATTTGGCTCTGATACATATCATGTATTTGAATATACATTTTATGTTCTAACTCGTTCATGCTGACTTTTGTCGTTTAGTTTTTGTTCTGTAACATTTCAGGATGTAGAGATGCTCAGATGATGCTCTGGTACATTCAACAATGTTCTGATACAAATCTAGCATGAAGTGATGATTGGTAGACATTCAAAGTTCTGAAGCTATCCGAGGGAAGCAGAAATCAGAAGATGTGAATGCTCCAAAAGATCCAGAAATTCAAGTTCTGAAGCTATCCGAGGGAAGCAGAAGTCAGAAGCTGTGAATGTTCTGAAGATCTAAAGAAATTCAAGTTCTGAAGCTGTCCAATGGAAGCAGAAGTCAGAAGCTATGAATTCTCTGAAGGCAGAAGCTTATATGATCGTCTCTACCGAAATAATCAGGGAAGTCTTTTATCAAAGTTCTTCGAGTATTTATTTCAGGGGGAGATTATTTATCTCAGGGGGAGATTGTTAATCTCAGGGGGAGACATATTCATATGCTTATGCTATAGCTGTGTAATTTGTCTTTTGCCGTCTACTCTTTCTGATCGCAAATTCATATCATTTATATATGTTTTTGTCATCATCAAAAAGGGGGAGATTGTTAGAACAAGATTTGTTCTTATCAATTATCTTAGTTTTGATGATAACAATAATATGAATTTTGCTTAAGTTAATATGGTACTCTAATCCAATGCAATTTCCCTTTCAGGAAATATATAAAGAGTACGCATAATTCAGCGCTCAGAAGATGTGTCTCAAATGGTTCAGCATGCAACATCAGAACATGGTCTGGCAAGACATCAGAAGATGGTCGAAGCAGAATCAGAACATGGGTCTATGAAGCATCAGATGAACAAGAGATCAGAAGCACTGAAGATCAGAAGATGGTATCACGCAACAGAAGCACTTCAAGATCAGAAGATCAGAAGATGCTTTGCACCAAGCTGTTTGACTCTGATGATATTCAAACGTCGTATTCACAAACATCAGATCAGAAGGAAGTACACGTGGCAGACTACGCTGACTGACAAAAGGAACGTTAAAGCTACTAAAGGCAACGTCAGTAGACACAGCGTGAACAAGGCTCGAGGTAGTTGACAAAAGCGTATAACATTAAATGCGAAGCTGTACGGAACACGCAAAGCATTAAATGCACCCAACGGTCATCTTCTCAACGCCTATAAATATGAAGTTCTGATGAGAAGCAAGGTTAACGATCCTGAACCAAGACAATTCAAATTAACTTGCTGAAACGCTGTTCAATCAAAGCTCAGAATCTTCATCAACTCACTACATTGCTGTTGTAATATCTTAGTGAGATTAAGCTTAAATTGTAAGAGAAATATCACAGTTGTGATTATCACTTTTAAGAAGCATTTGTAAACTCTTGAATTGATTACATTAAGTTGTAAGGAACTAGAGTGATCGGTTGATCAGTATACTCTAGGAAGTCTTGGCAGTTTGCTGAGCAGTTTGTAACTAGAGTGATCAGGTTGATCAGAATACTCTAGAGGAAGTCTTAGCAGTTGGCTGAGCAGAAAGTCTTAGGAGTGAACTAAGCCTAGAGTGATCGTGTTGATCAGTAGACTCTAGAAAAGTCTTAGGAGTGAACTAAGCAGTTGTTCCTGGAGTGATCAGGTTGTGATCAGAAGACTCTGGAAGACTTAGTTGCGGCTAAGTGGAAAACCATTGTAATCCGTGCGATTAGTGGATTAAATCCTCAGTTGAGGTAAATCATCTCTGCGGGGGTGGACTGGAGTAGCTTCGTTAACAGCGAACCAGGATAAAAATAATTGTGCATTTTATTTTTATCGCTCAAGTTTTAAAGTCACACTTATTCAATCCCCCCCTTTCTAAGTGTTTTTCTATCCTTCAAAAAGATCGAGTGACAAGAAGTGTACACCTCTTGAATACCTCGATTCTTTTGGATTAAAATCTTAAAAAATATTTCTTAATTAAATCAAAGTGATTAAGTGACAAGGGGTGCACACCTCTTGAATACCTTTGATCCTTTGAATCAAACAAATCTTTCTTAATTAAATCAAAGTGATTAAGTGACAAGGGGTGCACACCTCTTGAATACCTTTGATCCTTTGAATCAAACAAATCTTTCTTAATTAAATCAAAGTGATTGAGTGACAAAGGGTGCACACCTCTTGAATACCTTTGATCCTTTGAACAAAATATTAAAAATCTTTCTTAATTAAATCGAAGTGATCGAGTGACAAGGGGTGCACACCTCTTGAATACCTTTGATCCTTTGAAATCAAACCTTAAAAGTTATTTCTTAATTAAATCAAAGTGATTAAGTGACAAGGGGTGCACACCTCTTGAATACCTTTGATCCTTTGAGTCAAACCTTAAAAGTTATTTCTTAATTAAATCGAAGTGATCGAGTGACAAGGGGTGCACACCTCTTGAATACCTTTGATCCTTTGAACATAAATATTTTTTAATTAAATCAAAGTGATTAAGTGACAAGGGGTGCACACCTCTTGAATACCTTTGATCCTTTGAACCAAACACTAAACATCCTTCATAAAATTAACCAACAAACTCGTAGTTTTTATTCGAACTACGATTGCTCTGACTTTCCCATTGCACGAGGGAATACGTAGGCACAAGATACAAATGTCTTGGCGAGCATAATAATAAAAAAAATCTTTCCTTTTCCTTCACAATAATAAAAAATAAAAATCCTTTTTCTTTTCTCTTTTAATCGATTAATAAATTAAAGAATGCAAACATTACGCAAACACTCATTCATAAAACTAACTAAATGGGTCCCATCGAGTACGATGGAGGTGAGGGGTGCTAATACCTTCCCCTTGCCTAACCGACTCCCGAACCCTAATTTGGTTGCGATGACCATATTATCCATTTGTTTTTATTCTTGGGTTTTATTCGACATTTCCCCTTTCCTTTTTGGAACAAATAAAGATCGGTGGCGACTCTGTTCTATTTCGAGTGTGTGAACACCTCGAGTATTTTTTTTAGCGCTACAGAATTGGCGACTCTGCTGGGGACTATCCTAAGAGAGTCAACCCTAGTTTAGTTTGTTTTACGTTTAAGTGTTTGCTTTTGTTTGTTCATTCTTGTGTTCTTTATGCTTATTCTTATGTTCTTTATGTTTACTCCTGTGCTATTTATGTTTCTTTACTCTTGCTTTATCGCTTTTATTTTATTTCTGTATTTACTCAATTGTGGGTATGGGAATGATATTTGAGTGAAGCTCTCAACCCGAGCTTTGAAAAACAAGAGAAAAACATAAGTTAGGAGGTGGTTGTGTAGTGCTAGTCCCCAAGGTGAACACCTTGAATGGCTAATACGAAAACCCCACTTGGAGGAGACTTATTCATGAGATTTGTCATAAGATGGTTCACCCGTCGCATGGCGAAAATCTGATTTCGTCGTTAACTCCAAGGACCTTTAGAACCCGTTCCATCTGAAGAAGTTATGTATCGATCCCCAAGGTGCACTCCTTGTATGATGGGTACAATAACTTCGCCTAGAGGTTGCATACTCATGAAATTCGTTATAAGATGGTTCACCTGTCGCATGATGAAATTCTGATCATGCTCGGATGCCTCTAGGAACCGTTATATCCAAAAACTCTAGAGCTAACCTTGTGAGGGGATTTTTGGGTAAAGAACTTAGAACTATCCTAACTTAAGGAGCCTTCCGATAGGTTGTTCTATTACCTTGCTTTGCATCCAACATTGCATGACATATCATTTGCATCATGCATACATCCATGTTGTCCTTGTACCTCATTCCAACTGTCTCTTTCATCCAGTCACCATCAATCGTCAAGCTGATTCCCAGGCATCCTTATCAGACGCGAAGTCTTACTCGACATAAAGATGGAAGACCTTGAACAAGAGAATCATGAATTCCGTGATGAAGTAACTACTCTCCGAGTTGGGGTGGAAAGATTGACTGCTTTGGTGGAAAGCTTAGTGGCTGCTCAGAATCAACCATCACCTCCTTCATCTCCTCGTGCCACTCAAACACAAACTGAAGTCCAGACTACTACGATCTCCGAAGTTTCTACTGCTACTGTTTCTATGGCTCCTATCACTGGTCTTTCTCACTATCAGATGCCTAATGGCTACCCTGGGGGCATGTCTTACAACTTTGTGCCAGAGGGATACCATCCTGTTACTGGAGCTACTCAAACTACTCCTATAATGACCGTGATTCCACCCCCGGTACATACCGTGCCACAAGCTGAGGAACCCATTTACCAGGTTGAGCCCAATGAAAGAGGTGAAGTTTATGATGATTTCCAAGATCAATTCCAAGAGATGCAAAAGGAGATTAAGGCCCTCAAAGGGAAGAATTCATTTGGAAAGAATGCTTATGATATGTGTCTTGTGCCAAATGTGAAAATACCTGCCAAGTTTAAAGTGCCTGATTTTGAAAAGTATAAAGGGAGTTCGTGTCCTCAGAGCCATTTGACCATGTACTGCAGAAAGATGGCCACTCATACTGATGATGATAAGTTATTGATCCACTATTTTCAAGATAGTCTAACTGGTGCTGCTTTGAAATGGTACATGGGATTGGATAGTACTCATATCAGTTCTTTTGATGACCTTGTAGAAGCGTTCATTCGACAATACAAGTATAATGTCGACATGGCTCCTGATAGGGATCAACTCCGAGCCATGGCGCAAAAGGAGAAAGAGTCTTTCAAAGAGTATGCACAAAGATGGCGTGAGGTTGCCGCCCAAATCTCTCCTCCTATGGAAGAAAAAGAGATGACCAAAATGTTTTTAAAGACCCTAAGCTCATTTTACTATGAAAAAATGGTTGCAAGTGCTCCAACCGACTTCACTGAAATGGTGAATATGGGAATGCGACTAGAGGAAGGCGTACGAGAAGGACGATTGATTATGGAATCTGGATCGTCGATTGGAACCAAGAAATATGGAAACAACTTTCAGAAGAAGTGGGAAGATGAAACTATTGCTTTTGCGATTGATGGTGGAGAGTCTCATAACTCACGTTCCTACCGACCCTTAGCTTATCAGCAAGCACCATTCATATCATACGATCAATATCCATATGTTGCGGCCGCACAATTCAAGCAACCATACCGACAGCCTTGGGCATCTCCTCCTCATAATTCTTCACAAAATGCTCCTCAGAATGCAGCTCAGAATCAGAATCGTCAACGGAATCAGAATAAACCTCAAAGGAACCATCAGAAGGAGGATCGCCGCATTGACCCAATTCCAATGACCTACGCTCAACTATGGCCATATCTAATCGAGAGTAAAGCAATATCTCCCAGACCAACCCGACCTGCAAAGTTTCCATTTCCCAAGGAATACAATCCAAATGTCAAGTGTGATTTTCACGATGGGATATCAGGTCACTCCATTGAAGATTGCAATGTCCTGAAGGAAAAAGTTCAAGATCTGGTTGACAAAAAGATACTCTCTTTCAAGGATATTGGTCCTATGCCATGATCAGTGCTGAGACACCAAGAACATTCCTAAAACCAATGGGTCAAAGCAGATCATTGAGCCACTTTTTATCACTTGCATTTACGTTTCTTCGCTTGTTTGCTAAGTGTTTATTTGCTTTTGAACATTGTTAACTTTAATGGTAATATTAATGAAATGAGCATGCAAGTTTTGAATTGGTCCATTCGTATTCACTCTTTCTTCCTTTTATTTTATTTTGTTTCCTAAAAAAAAAATGTTTATGTTTCTCCTATTTCCTTTTCTCTACCATACTTTTGTTTAAGCAAGTATTGGAGAATGATGAAAAACGAATATCCAATTTGCATCAGTGTGCTTTCAAATAAAACTTTGTTGATGATGTACAGGCATTGCTTCAAATCCCCAAACACTGGAGATATAAGGAAGATAATCCCTCGTTAACCCCTTTGAGCCTTAGAAGTAGGTGTTTTCTTTTTGCACGAAATCAAAACCCTTAATCAAAACCTGGGGCAGGGTAGTTGTTCAGTTACAAAGACTAATGCATCTAATTTCCAAGAGAATCATTTCATGGGAACCGCTCCCGACCAAAAGTTCAACTGCATCCTCTCTTCGTACACAATGTCGAAGTAGTAGTGAACATTTAAAGCTTACAACAGTTGTTTCCCTTGGAACATCAATATGGCAGTCACAACTCTCAAATTCTCATATCATTGAACAAATGTCACACGAGTTGTTCCAAAAAAAAAAAATCAAATCAAAGAAAATCCCGCTAAGTCAAAACCTAAACTTAGGCAAAAAATAGGGATACAAAAGTCAAAATAAAAAAAAAATCAAAAAAAAAAAACGAGAACAAACTTGTGTGAATTGCAAAGAAGAATGGGTGAGTGCCAACTTAGAATTCATTGGTTCTCAACTATCATATGCAAATTCTCTTGGAAGTCAAACACTTGAAACAGTTAACTGAAATTAGGACTAGAGTATACCATGAAGAATGGGTGGGTTAAAATTAAAATTTGAGCCAATATCCTTTGTTTCTTAAACCATGAACCAGGCCACGTTACAACCTTCAAAAGTCCTAATTGAAATAAGGTTTCTTTTGAAAGCATACTAAAGCAATGTTGCGTTAACCTGACTCCTAAATGTTTGCTAATCAATTGTTTTGATACCACATTATCACATCAACTTTCACATCTTAAATTCAAAGTTCCATTATATCCTCATCAGGATTCATCCATTGTATACCACAGTTTCATTTCAATAAAGGATTTGTTTTCAAAACTTGCATGCACGTCGCATTAAAATTACTATTTTTAATTGAATAGTTTCATCTGTAAATCATCACTTTCCATCAGGGAAGTTCCAACAATGGAAATCAATTGAAGAGCCTAAAGTGGAACCATCAAGGTCACATCACTTCAGAAGTCCATCATTCAGGGGCATTTCATTTCAAAATTCCCAAATACTGGGGCATGTCATCTCAGGATCATCGGTTTGATTTAAGCTTTGTTGAAGCAAATTCTCCATAGACTCAGCGTTCTGGGGCAAATCAAGGCCAAGATCTTTCCATCAAGCAGTCTAAGCAGACTATGCCATATCAAGCAGTCCTCAAATTCAGAATTGGTATCAGGAATTATGCTTGCATAAACCTCCAAGGGACCTTTTTCAACTTCACAAAAAATCATTACCCTCCACTAGGGCACATGTCAAAACATTCCAAACCATAAATTTCATTCATAACATGCATCCATAAATCATGCATATCATTCATGGGGCATCTTCCCACAACATTTACAAATCAAAATTTCAATCTTGCTCGGTCTTTTCCATTGAAAACCAAGCCTGGTTTACAAAGGATACCCAAAAAAATTCATTTCTCATTGGCACACATCCAGTAAATTCGTTACTTGCATTGATCAACCATCATACATAATTACACGTGCATCAATTTGCACAAAAGAAAAAAACAAAAATGTCTCATACATAAGCAAAAAGCATGCATGGATTCATAATCCTCAACGATGCCACTGCAATCATTATTTTCTTGTCAACCCACTGGTTGAGAACATACTTGTTAACATTTTCCAACCCACTGGTTGAAATTGATCATTTACCTTCTGGTCTTTTAAATCATCCTATTGGTTGAGAACCGTTCTGTTCGTTTTTGTCAGCCCACTGGTTGAATTTATCCATAGATCGCATTTTTCAATTGTTATCAATCTGCTGATTGAAAGTCATTTTTTTTGTCAACCCACTGGTTGAAGTTTACCCTTTTTGTGTCAATCCACTAATTGGCGATCACTTGTTTTATCAACCCACAGGTTGAAGTTTGTCATTTTTCCTGTCAATCCACAGATTGAACATCACTTATTTTGTCAACCCGCTGGTTGAAGTTTACCTTTTTTTTTTTGTGTCAATCCACTGATTGACTATCACTTGTTTTGTCAACCCACCGGTTGAAGTTCATCTTTTTTTGTGTCAATCCACAGATTGAACATCACTTATTTTGTCAACCCGCTGGTTGAAGTTTACCTTTTTTTTTGTGTCAATCCACTGATTGACTATCACTTGTTTTGTCAACCCACTGGTTGAAGTTCATCTTTTTTTGTGTCAATCCACTGATTGAAGATCACTTATTTTGTCAACCTGCTGGTTGAAGTTTACCTTTTTTTTTTGTGTCAATCCACTGATTGAAGATCACTTATTTTGTCAACCCGCTGGTTGAAGTTTACCCTTTTTTGTATCAATCCACTGATTGAATATCACTTGTTTTGTCGACCCACTGGTTGAAATTAATCATGTTTCGTGTCAATCCACTGATTGAACATCATTTGACTTGCCAACCCACTGGTTGAAATTTATCGTTCATCTTGTTAACCCGCTGGTTACAGTCAATCATTTACTTTCCGCTTAGATCAAAGCAACCCACTGGTTGAAAGCAGTTTTTCTTTGTCAATCCGATGGTCGGTATGGTCAACTCACTAGTTGATAACAAATTTGTTTCATCTTCATTAATCCACTGGTTAATGTTAGTCATGTCTTGTTTTAAAGTCAACTCCATAGTTGATGACATTTTGTTTACTTCCATCAATCTACTGGTTATGCGTTTCTTCTTTCTTAATTATTCGAACTCAATCCACTGGTTGAGGACATCGTGTCACCTTTCATCAATCCACCGGTCGATGTTAGTTCTATCTTGTCTTTTGAAATCAATTCACTAGTTGATATTTTATCAATTCACTAGTTGACTCGTTAACCAAACTCAATCGTCTGGTTGAAAACGACTTCTTGGCACCACTGCTCCTTGACCAATCATTTCAATCCCCGAGAATCTCTCAAGGATGCCAAAACAATCAGGGGCATGCATCCAAGAAGATCTGAAGTTGCTTCCCAATCAGCATAGGGCATTGCCCTGGGCCTATGACTACTAGGGGCATGTCGCTCATAGCGCACATTGTCGCACGCTCGCGAAAAAATGAAAAGAGTCGCCACCAATATATTTATCCCATAAGGGAAAGGAATATCAGAAAACCTAACAAAGGAAGGAACAGGGTCTTGCGACCAGAGAATCAAGGTACGGGAGTCGGTTACGCAAGGGGAAGGTATTAGCACCCCCTCGCGCCCATCGTACTCGATGGTATCCACCTATGTTTGTTTCTATCTAAAGGGTGTGTACTATGTCTATGTCTACATGCGAATGAATGCAAAAGAAATACGGGGAAAAGAAGGAATATTTACAAATGTGCTCGTTCAAGCCCCGCGACTTGATGCCTACGTATCTGTCGCACCCTAAATTTTGACCTATGTTTTTATCTGATTCTTTGCGTTTAGCATCGATCAATTTATTTGCATCCAGAATAAATTTCGACTTCACATACCACACTTCAAGTTGGTATGAAATTCGCAATTAATTCCTCACCATTTCAACTAATAATCAATTTTATCATATTTTTGCATATTTTTCATCTTGAATTCAATCTTTATCATTTTTGCACCCATTAATATATTAAATTGCTTTCTTTAAATTTTTGCTTAAATTGACTTAATGAATAAATGAACATTTAATTGTTATTTTCAATTTAAATTTAAAATTTAATGAAATAAAATCAATAGATGTTTTTGAAAGGTCCTATTTTCCTTTATATATATAACTTTCTTTTGTGTGGCCCATTCATTAAAAATAATACCACATGGCCCATTTTCACAAAAAAGAAAACAACAAACAAATGAAAAAAAGAGGCATTTGTTCTTTCTTCAGCAGCGCACCACCCACACCAGTCCAAAGTTGCTGCTCCACTATGCAGCACATATGTCCAAACCTTGCACTAAGTTGTCCATACAAAAACCTGCGCAAAGAAAGGAAGAAATCAGTACATCAGAAAAGGGCAAGAAGGAAACTTAGGGAACAAGAATCAATCTCAGCCCTCCATTCAAATTCATCAACAGCTCTTTATCCTTCTATATAAACAAGCCATAGAAACAGAGCAAAAGGGGGGAGAAATCGGCAGCCACCACAACCATAACAATATACCTCTGCAGAAAATCGCCCTCGAAACTCAATAAACCTTAACCAACAATTTTCACCTCAACTCTACCGAATTCAATTCTCCATTCATAAACCACAAAACCAACCTTCAATCCATTGCAACATACACCCCCTCCCAAACCTCTAAAACGATATTCACTGAAGCAATTCAGCTTCTCAGGTTACCCGCAGCTTCCAATCCACAAATACCATCACACCAACGTTCAGTGAACTGAAGCAGCAACAAAACAAAGCCTTCACGCAACAATGGATCAGTTCGATAGTGCAGCAATTTCATAGATTCATAATCGCATCACAACATCATCATATCACGTTGACCTCTATTTGCACTACCGATTCACGACGCAACGACTCAACTCAGCTTTACATCTACCTGCAAAAGCCGAAGCAAAGCCGACAAGATTCGATCAGGAAAGTTGACTCTGAAGCTAACAACACGACCACACACACTCATTCAGACGATCTGCGTGGAGTTCTTCCGCTGATAACGTTCGGCGTCGGTATTTTTCGAAACGTTTGTGCTTGTACTCGCTTTGTGTGTAGTTGATTTGTTTAGAATTTCTTCAGAACTGTGCTTTTGATTGTGTTAATTTGTTGCTGTTTGTTTATGATGCTTGTTATGACATTGTTTTGATTTCTGCCGTGTATTGGTTTTGTTGTTTTCAATCAAGAGAGTAGAAGAGATTAGATGAGAGAGGAGAGTTCGTTGTTGTTGTTGTTGTCTCTTTGGACAGAACAGAGTAAGGCAGAGAGAAATATGTGAACGAAAGAGCGAGTGAAGAGAGCGAGTTCTGAGAGAGAGGAAACCTGATGTTGTTTGTTTGTTCAAAAAACACAGAGAAATAGAGAAGAAAAAGGTTTGGTTGAGTCAAACGTGAGGAAGAGGAAAGAGGCGCTGGCCTCGTCTAGGTTTTCTTGTAAACCGAGTTGGCCACTAAAGGACGACGGATCCGGGTTATAACTGACCCGACCCGGTCCAAAACCTTTTTTTTTTGTTCAGTTCTCAATCACCCTGGGCCTTACTCCCATCTGATCTTTACACCCTACCCTGATCTCTGCACACCCTTGGCTGAACTCCAAATTGAACCTTGGGCCTTTAATCTTTTGAAGCCCAATTTTGGATTTCTTTGAACACCCTTCTCCTGCGCCTGATGCACCTCCTAGGGGTTTGTTTCAAATATTTTCGGGCCTCCCTTTTGAGCCCAACACCTTCTCTAGTTAATTGCACCTCTTTGTTAGTTTTCATTATTACTTTTAAATTACTCTAAAATTTTGTTAGTTTTTTTCTTATTCATATAAAACAAAAAAATACAAAAAATATATTTTATGTTTAGATTTTATTATTATAATTAAAAATCCAAAAATATATTTTATTTCTAGATTTTAGTTTTATTATTAAAATACCAAAAATATTAGATTAATCTCTCAACCCAAAAATAAATAAATATTGGTCCAATGCCAAGTCATGTCAATATTTCCTCGATTCAATGTCGAGTTTCTTCTTCACAAAAATCCTTTAAACCATACCAAAAGATCGAGTGACAAGAAGTGTACACCTCTTGAATACCTCGATTCTTTTGGATTAAAATCTTAAAAAATATTTCTTAATTAAATCAAAGTGATTAAGTGACAAGGGGTGCACACCTCTTGAATACCTTTGATCCTTTGAATCAAACAAATCTTTCTTAATTAAATCAAAGTGATTAAGTGACAAGGGGTGCACACCTCTTGAATACCTTTGATCCTTTGAATCAAACAAATCTTTCTTAATTAAATCAAAGTGATTTAGTGACAAAGGGTGCACACCTCTTGAATACCTTTGATCCTTTGAACAAAATATTAAAAATCTTTCTTAATTAAATCGAAGTGATCGAGTGACAAGGGGTGCACACCTCTTGAATACCTTTGATCCTTTGAAATCAAACCTTAAAAGTTATTTCTTAATTAAATCAAAGTGATTAAGTGACAAGGGGTGCACACCTCTTGAATACCTTTGATCCTTTGAGTCAAACCTTAAAAGTTATTTCTTAATTAAATCGAAGTGATCGAGTGACAAGGGGTGCACACCTCTTGAATACCTTTGATCCTTTGAACATAAATCTTTTTTAATTAAATCAAAGTGATTAAGTGACAAGGGGTGCACACCTCTTGAATACCTTTGATCCTTTGAACCAAACACTAAACATCCTTCATAAAATTAACCAACAAACTCGTAGTTTTTATTCGAACTACGATTGCTCTGACTTTCCCATTGCACGAGGGAATACGTAGGCACAAGATACAAATGTCTTGGCGAGCATAATAATAAAAAAAATCTTTCCTTTTCCTTCACAATAATAAAAAATAAAAATCCTTTTTCTTTTCTCTTTTAATCGATTAATAAATTAAAGAATGCAAACATTACGCAAACACTCATTCATAAAACTAACTAAATGGGTCCCATCGAGTACGATGGAGGTGAGGGGTGCTAATACCTTCCCCTTGCCTAACCGACTCCCGAACCCTAATTTGGTTGCGATGACCATATTATCCATTTGTTTTTATTCTTGGGTTTTATTCGACATTTCCCCTTTCCTTTTTGGAACAAATAAAGATCGGTGGCGACTCTGTTCTATTTCGAGTGTGTGAACACCTCGAGTATTTTTTTTAGCGCTACAGTATCCTTTTCAGGAATCAGAGCGCCGTAGTTCGGCTCCATAGTTTTGTTTGTTTTTGTGTTTTTTAGTTGGGCGGAGTTAACGCTCGCGCTCTTGCATAAGGGATCGACCTAGGATGCAATAGAGTGGAGATAACAATTCCCTTAAGGAAGGAGAGAAAGAGAGAGAGTTTGAGTGTTTCGAGGAAATCCCTAAAGCAAGGGAAACTCGAGTTACTCTTTGTTTTGTGTCTTTTAGAATTTGGGAACTTACGCCCGAATGGAACCCTAAAGCAAGGGAGATCCAAGCACTCGAATGATTCCCTAAAGCAAGGGAGATCCAAGTTTCCATTCCCTTTTTAATGATTTTCACTTCTTATTAATGTTTTTTAGTGTTTTCTTTGTATTTTTTAAAGGGATTTTATTTGAATATTTTTAGATGTTTTAGGTTGTAAAAGAAAAAGAATGGAAAAGAGGGAACTATTCCTAATTTCTAAATCTATGTTATTACTTCTAATAGAAGTGAGGGAAGAGTTATTTAAGCATTTCACAATATATTGAAAGTATTCACAAAAAGAAAAGAATTAAAACTAAACTATTTATGAAAATATATTCACAAGCAACTTCATTTTTATTCATGTGAGAAACCAATTTGAATTAACACAAGAAACTATTTATTTATTATTTTTTATGGTTTATCAACCATTCAAAACCAAAGGAAACAATCAATTAAAATTCAAAATAAAAGGAGATAAAGATTTCTAAGAAAAAGCCTAAAAAATGTTTTTAGTCAATTTTTGTCTAAGAGAAATTCAATTAATTGCAAAAAGGAATTAAAAGAATAAAAGAAAAAACAATCTTTTATCTGTTTTTTACTGGCAGCATGGGGGTGCAAAAACAAAGTAATGGACTAAAATCTAGTTAAGGGCGTGCTGGGCCATATTCCTAGGGGTGTGAATGAAAAGGGGCGCAAGGCCCATATTCAGAAGGGTGGTGCATTGAGGGAATCAAGACTGCAAGTTCAGAAACGTTACAGGCCCGGTGTTGTTCGTGGCCCAACTACCATCGTGTCCATCCTATTATTTCCATTATTGATTTATTATCCAGCAATATTGTGGCAGCATGAGTATTGTTTTAATCCCTTGTTCAATATTTATTGCATGTGAGATTGTGTAACGTGACACAGACCAGCATCAATTGGTCATATCTCACCTTAAGTATAATAAGACAAAGATCATACCAGAGCCAATCACCATGTGCCAAATCAATTGCCAATGATTAAGAAACGGAAAACAATAATCAAAAACAAGAATCCAGTGCCAATCACTTGAAGACACGTACGCGTGCCTGAGGAAAACGTGAGAAACACACGCCGGAGATTCTTCGCTCCGTCATCTTCTCCGGTCACTCCGGCGGCGGAGACACCTTGAATTTTCCAGAAATCGACCGGACTACCACCGTTCCACTCGGATTTTCGTGTAGATCATGGATCTGGCATTAGTTTTCAATAATTCCTCTTCTAACACACGATCCGGAGCACATCTCATAAACCCTAACTTGAACAAACTCTACCAAAATTCATCTTAGGCATGTTAAATCGACTCTGAGCATTCGTAGAACTGGAACATGAGATTCTATCACACAGGCAAGCATCATATCATCTAAACTTAATCTAGACAAGAACAAACTCCATATCAACGCAACATACAATACTGCATACGTGTGAGTCCAAGTCTTGATGCATATATGGCTTATTGAACGTAACTAATATGGTGAGAGAGTAGCAAGAGCTTACCTGATGCAATTCTCGGGAGATGACGTAGGAAAGCTCTTTGTGACTTGCTTCCTCCTCCTTGAGTCTTTATCCACCGGTCCTTTTGTATGAAGATGATGATGGTTGAAGTACTGAGCAAGACGTAGATATGGATCGTATGGTGATGTTGTTGCAGGTGTGATGAAGGTTGATGAGGGAGGAGAGTGTAGTGATTACTACTGATTGATGAAGGAGATGATGATGAGGTGTGGTGGCCGGAGTTTGTTAGTGCAGTCGGTTAGGGCGGCCGGAATCAGTTACTGTGGTGGTTAGGATGGGCTGAGGTGAGAGAATAAAGGAGAGAGAGAGGAGAGTGATGAGAGGGTGAGAGAGGCATGAGGCTGGAAAGAAAAGGGAAAAATGAAATCAATCCGCAAAATGAATCGTGAGCTTCTCATTTTATAGAGTGGGATGAGTGTATATGGTGTGCATTCCTTAGGAGTGGGACTCTAATGCATAGCTTTGCAGCAACTTTCCATTTTTATGAATGTGGTACTTCTCTTTCACAAACTTAGTGAACAAGGGTTAGTATTATCGCATGTTCTCTATGACCTTTCACATAGCAGCATTTTGCATGGCCCAATGGAGTAATATGTCTGCATGCGCAGTCCTGTAGTAGGATTCATATGTCACATGCAAGTTCATGAAGCCACCTTGGAGCACACATAACTCATTCCTCTCATCACTATTTGCCCTGAGATTGGTATCATCCTGGAGGTGAGATGCAGGAGGAGAGAATTGATGTTGAAAAGATTGCAAGATGATGTTTGTAACTCCTTTAAATGTGCCTTGGAAAATATAAGTGCATCACTGCATTGATGCCCGTCCATTCGCACAGCAGGGTCTGGCCCGTTTCCTTCCCAAACGCAACCTTCGAGGGCATAACTTCAAGGTCTTGTATCTTGCTCATTACATGTCCAATTGATGTGACTCATAGCTCTTTGGAAAGGGGACATAGCAAGGAGTAGTTTGATACTAGTATTGCTCAAAATGGAGACTTATGGAGGGAGAAAATTGCACTTGAATTCAGCCCACCATGTGTTTGTAGAAATGCCTTGTGCGTGACTTGGATCTTGGCCTGCCTGATGCTGCATTCTGGCCAGTGTGAGGGCATGACTTTGAACACCCATAATTGATTCAATATCCACCCAATTGGGTTAATTCTTGTTTCAATGGATAGAGGGGATGGCAAAGAAGAGAATGATACCAAGTTTGCATTCATGGCACTTCTGTAGAGCTCTAAAAATTGCTGGAGATTTGGCATGCCATGTGTTTGTTAAAATGCCAGGTCGTGACCTGACTTGTGACTTGGATTATGACTTGGTTTAAATGAATTTTCAGAAACTTCACACCACTTTAACTCTTCATACAAGCTTCAGATGAAAAAGTGTCCAACTACAAAGTTGTTCTCCTCCATGAGAGGAACAACTTTGATGTTGGAATTTTCTTCAAAAAATGCCATTTGCCACGTGTAATCTAGTGCTGAAGTGGACTGCTCAACAAGATTTAAAGCATCAAAAAATTTCTAAGTGTTGGAAACTTGTCTTCTTGCTATTTTGGCAACCTTTTGTCGAACTCCCGATTTTATCCATTCTTCGACTTTTCTTTATTAATTTTCCACCAAAAGTTAATATTTGAACAATTCTTCTGGTTTTGACCCAAAAGTCAACTGTTCTGATTTTTCCGACTATTGATGAAATTCCCGATTAAATCTCCTCCAGTCAAATCCAGTCAAACAAACACATCCACATAGTCAGTATGAGAATTTTTCCACACATAGAAGCCATTCCTGATTGAATGTTGACTAGAAAGTCAACTGGTTGACTTTGGTCAAAGAAACCCTGATTTAAAGAACTAGATGATTTGCAAGCCAGTATCCTTCAACCAATGCCTTGACTTGAGACAGAGAGAAATCCCAATCCAGGAGGACTTCCTTGAACACAGAACCACATGATTATACCTCAGTCTCCTTATTCCCTGATCAAAACTCTTTGCAACAGAGCTTTTTCTTGCTAGCCTTTGATTGATACCAATGATATGCATGCATGGATATGGATTATGACCTATGTGATGTATGTACATGAATGCAAAGCCTAAGACAGTTAGAAGTTAAAGGGTAGGACAAATTTAGGGTATGACAGCTGCCCCTATTTAATCGTCTTATACTCGAAGGTGAGATTGACGCTAGCCTTTCGAACATTCAAGGTAGAAGAAGATTAAATATCAAAGTGTCGGAAATTTGTCCCAAAGAGAAGATGGTGTAAATGTTATCCTTATTTTTTTATTTTGATATCTGCTGGGGAAAGAGAATTGATTTTTCTTTTTTCTGGTGGAAAAGTTACAGTGAGTAGTGGTCGAATGGTGATAGCTTGTAACGTAGCCAAGGTGCCAATACAAGGTTCTCAATGGAAAAGATTGTTGTATGAAACTGTGATTGGAAAATACGGGTTTGATGGAAAGGTAGGACCTACGATCCATGACTCGAAACTAGGGTAAGGTCAACGGACCTACGACCCACAAGAATTGAAAAGGATGAGGATAAGGTCGACGGACCTACGATCCATGACTCGAAACTAGGGTAAGGTCAACGGACCTACGAACCACAAGAATTGAAAAGGATGAGGATAAGGTCGACGGACCTACGATCCATGACTCGAAACTAGGGTAAGGTCAACAGACCTACGACCCACAAGAATTGAAAAAAGATGAGGATAAGGTCGACGGACCTACGATCCATGACTCGAAACTAGGGTAAGGTCAACGGACCTACGACCCACAATAATTGAAAAAGATGAGGATAAGGTCGACGGACCTACGATCCACAAGAAATGAAAAGGATGAGGATAAGGTCAACAGACCTACGATCCACAAGAATGAAAAAGATGAGGATAAGGTCAACGAACCTACGATCCACAAGAAATGAAAAAGATGAGGATAAGGTCAACGGACCTACGATCCACAAGAATTGAAAAAGATGAGGATAAGGTCAACGGACCTACGATCCACAAGAATTGGAAAAGATGAGGATAAGGTTAACGGACCTACGATCCACAAGAATTGAAAAAAGATGAGGATAAGGTCAACGGGCCTACGATCCACAAGAAATGAAAAAGATGAGGATAAGGTCAACGGACCTACGATCCACAAGAATTGGAAAAGATGAGGATAAGGTCAACGGGCCTACGATCCACAAGAAATGAAAAAATGAGGATAAGGTCAACGGACCTACGATCCACAAGAAATGAAAAGATGAGGATAAGGTCAACGGACCTACGATCCACAAGAAATGAAAAAGATGAGGATAAGGTCAACGGACCTACGATTCACAAGAAATGAAAAAGATGAGGATAAGGTCAACGAACCTACGATCCACAAGAAATGAAAGAGATGAGGATAAGGTCAACGGACCTACGATCCACAAGAATTAGAAAAGATGAGGATAAGGTCAACGGACCTACGATCCACAAGAAATGAAAAAGATGAGGATAAGGTCAACGGACCTACGATCCACAAGAATTAGAAAATAAGAGGATAAGGTCAACGGACCTACGATCCACAAGAATGAAAAAAGATGAGGATAAGGTCAACGGACCTACGATCCACAAGAATGAAAAAGATGAGGATCAACAATGAGGCTGGGGCAAGAGAAGATTATTAACAACACTGAGGCTAGGGATTGGGAATTGGTTTTGAAATGGTTTGCCAGGACGGGAGGCAAAGGATACACAACATGGGGGTTGGATCTAAAAGTTTTCCCGTACGAGGGGAAGGGACCACGGAGACTAGTGATGACTAGACTCGATCAAAAGATATCGGTTCACTGAAGAATCACGAAGATATTGATGCTTGCGAAGCATAAGAATTACATTAATCCCTCAGGCCAAAGGCAGGGTCTAACTCTTCAAGAGTGGCAATCGTTCGAATTGCCACACACCAAGTATGGTTATCCAAACGATTGAAAAATGAGATGGGTTGAATGCCCACCCTCATTCGCACTCTAATTTGCACGCAGCACGCGGGAAATAACCACGACAAGACTAGTGACGACTAGACCTGACAAGAAGATGATAGTAACCATTGGAGATTATGGAGATATTGATGTTTGCGAAGCATAAGAATTACATTGATCCCTCAGGCCAAAGGCGGGGTGTAACTCTTCAAGAGCGGCAATCGTTCGAATTGCTACACACCAAGTATGGTTATTCAAACTATTGAAAAATGAGATGGGTTGAATGCCCACCCTCACTCACGCTCTAATCTGCATGCAGCATACGGGAAATAACCTCGAAGACAACTATTCTGACGAAGAAAGACATTGCATCCGATCCACATTGGAGAGAAAAAATGAGACTTCTTTTGGGGATTAAGGATACCAGGTATCAGCACCGTGGCTTGAGGAGATTTGTAATGTATTAGCAGATATCAATCGGAGTTTGTAAGGACAATATTTTTTGTGGGGGAGTATCGTCGTCTTGATTGAGTGCTGATTTGTATTATCTGGCTTATGCTTTGTATGCATGTTTGGATTTTTTATGGCGTAATGCTCCATTTTGATGGATATGCTAAGCTTTTGAGGATGCAATGTTATATGCAGTGAACGCTATATGCAGAGTGCCAAATAAAGGCATTAGTGATGTAAACACCAGGGAGAATCCCCTTAGTGTTAAGGACCATGTGGAGGTGCCAATGGATATTGGACTTTGATTTGTAAGATGCACTTTTCTTTGACTTGAAGAATGATTTCTGACTTCTCACCATGTGCCACTGCTTGAACGATTTTCAGCTTGAGGAGATTCCCTCGATTCACCATGTTGGGAATGAGAAATCCAGATAAGAAGCCTTGATTAGGGAAGTAGGATAACTCCTAGGAGAAATAAACTCCTATGCTTGAGGAATGGAACAAACTCTCGGGAGAAATAAACTCCATGCTTGGGGAGAGACCAAGGTCCCAGGAGAAATAAACTCCTATTATTAGGGAGAGGACAATAAAACTTAGAAGATCGTGCCCCAAGTTTCATGACCCACAAAGGAAATTGCCCCACAGGATCCACGGAGAGATTTGTCAAATCTCGATGTAACTGCCCCAGATTGGTTGAATTTGAGAGAGATTCCTTGACATGATTGCCCCAGATTGATCAAAGCTTGAAGAGATTTATCGACATGATTGTCCCAGATATACTGAATTTGAGAGGTCCAACCTCGATTCAATTGCCCCTGATTAGGTACATCTTACTTAGAATCCTCAAGCTTTCTTTGTTTTGAAGTCAAACAAACGTGGAAACAACTTTACCACGCTCAACGGAGTCTTCAAACTCTTCCCCTCAAGGTAATCGAAGAAGGCATTAACTGTTCATGCCCAACGGAGTTTTTAGAGGATCTTCCCCTTGATGGTCAACATTTGAAATGATTGGCTTTTACTCCTCGGAGTTCTCAAGTCTCTTGTATTTTGACATGATCAAGTTGCTCACTGATTCTCATCCTTGAAAATTTCCTTGATGTTAAGCACATATTTTGCATGCAAAAGAATGTTAATTCTAAGGATGATAATTCTAATGCAAAGCCTATGTTAGTCTTGAAGTTTGTAAAACTTTCTTATGAA
The DNA here is from genome assembly GCF_029867415.1 of Vicia villosa. NCBI lineage: Eukaryota > Viridiplantae > Streptophyta > Magnoliopsida > Fabales > Fabaceae > Vicia > Vicia villosa. The sequence continues at coordinate 32,209 of NW_026705665.1, read as the reverse complement.
ATGAGGTTGCGACCTCTTGTGACCGAATCACTAGTTGACACAACCTCGTTTTTTGCATATGGAAGATAAAGCAAGCATACGATACCAACATGGATATGTGTTACGCTTCATTGGGAGCCAGTTAAACACTATCTCATCGGAGCACGCTTTCAGAAATAAACCCTACTTCAATTAGGACTTTTAAGGGTTGTAATTTGGCCAGGTTCACGGTTTTGGAAACAAAGGATTTTTAGGCTCAAAATTATTTGGTGCCCACCCCCTTCATGATGTTCCCCAATCCTATGTTCAGTTAACTCGACACGAGTGTTCATCCCTCACGACGAATTTGGAGTGGTTGAGGAATCAATGAGGTTCTTTGGACATGGCGGTCGCTCACCTTTTATTCTTCTGATTCATGATCACACGACTTTGTTCTTGCTTGGCAATTTCGTCATCTTTTTTCTTTTGCCATTTTCTTTTCATCTTTTATTTTCATTATTTTTTTGCCATCTTTTTTTTTGCTCTCTTTTTTTTTTTTGAACAAGTCGTGTGACCTCGCATAGTCTTTGATTCGTTGGAGGTGATTGCGACTGCCTCACTCCTTTGATTTGATGAAGGATTACCATTGTGGTATCGTCATCTCTTGATCTCTTGATGGAATAAGGATAATCATTGCGGTTTTGACATTCCTCAACCTTTTGGAGGGTAACCATTGTTGTATCCTTAGATGCATGCCCTTCTGGTGAGTTTTGAACACTCGATCAAGTCAAATGAACACTACCCTGCCCCAAGGTCAAAATAAGGGTTTTAATGATTTAGAAAAGAACTCCTACTTCAAGGCTCAAAGGGGTTGACGAGGGTCTATCTCCCTTATATCTCCGGTGTTTGGGGATTTGAAATAATGCCTGTACATCCTCAGTAGGGTTTTATTCAAAAACACACGATGGGAGATTTTGCATTTTTATCTTTTTCATCATTCTCCCTCAGCCCTTTTTTTTTGCCTAAGCAAATGATTAGTAAAGTTGGTATCGTATGCAAGCGAATCGTTTTATGAGTGAAAACGAATGGGTTTCTTCAAGACAAACATAAACAATGTATTTTATTTTCATTCAGAAATTAACAAGTTTTTACATGCTACCAATGCTTAAAAAAACAAAGGGAAAATTACAAATGAGAATGCAGTAAAGAAACTAAATGAATGCCATTGTTGAGGAGACTTGACTCCGCCTGGACTTATTGATCTTGAATACTTTTTGCAGTTCTTTCCAAACACTTCAGATTACTCCAAAAGAGAACTCCAACGAAGTCACCCATGAGTTGTAAACTTTTGCCTTGCTTTAGGGATTCGAGCAATGCGAGTGATGCAATGCTCAAGATAAGAGTACGTCTTGCTTATCCCTCGTGCGGGAGCCCCAAGCATAGTTGCCAGAGTAGTAATCGCCATCATAAATGGGAAGAATCTTGTATGACCATCAACTCAAGAGAGCTACTTGTGGTGAAGAAGATCCAATACTAGAATCTTAACCAATTGTGATTCCAACAAACAAGGAAACGAATGAGCACAAGGCAATAGAATCACATCAATTTGTTTCTCATGTTCTTCTTGTCTCTGTTAACTAGCAAGGCCACTGAGAAGGAGATCCTGAGAAAAGGCAACTGATATATGAAGTAGAACCTTGAGAATGAGAAGCATTGCGAAGAACACTCTTGATTATCACACGGAAGAAGATTCTGACGAAGTCACCCAAGAATTTGTAATGCTTTAGGGATTTGAGCAATGCGAATGATGCAATGCTCAAGATAAGAGTGCGTCTTGCTTATCCCTAGTGCGGGAGCCCCAAGTATACTTGCTAGAGTAGTAATCGCCATCATAAATGGAAGAACCTTGTATGGTCATCAAACTCAAGAGAGTTACTTGTGGTGAAGAAGAACCAATACACAAATCTTAACTAATTGAAGTTCCGACGAATAGGGAAGCGAATGGGCATAAGGCGATAAAACCACATCAATTTATTTCTCATCATCATTTTTTTTGTCTCTGTTAACAAGCGGAGGCCACTGAGAAGGAAATTCTGAGAAGAGACAACTGAGATATGAAGTGAAACCTTGATAAAGAGAAGCATTGTGTAGAACACTCTTGATTACCACTTGGAAGAAGATTTTGACGAAGTCACCCAAGAATTTGTAATGCTTTAGGGATTCGAGCAATGCGAATGATGCAATGCTCAAGATAAGAATGCTTCTTGCTTATCCCTCGTGCGGGAGCCCCAAGCAACTTCCACACACGTACAGGAGATGATTGCCTTTTTAGCTTCAATATCCAAACCAATCAGAGTGAGAGTAAATGACCTTTATAGCTCTTTGATACCAATCAATAGGCACAAATACACAATGTCTAACTCGAAGGAGTCACGACCTTTCATGGCTTTCAATCTTTTCTCCAAGAGGTGGAACCTTTTGTCAGTTTTAATAATTGGAAACTTGCAGACTTCAATGATGTGAATTCTCTTTACCAAGAATAGGAATATCAACATTATTTCAAACATTCTGATACGTAAGACCTTCTCATGGGTGAGATCAACATTTGCATTTGGCCTAGGAGGAACTCGTCTCAATTCTTCTTGTCAAAGAGAAAACGCTTGAATGACCTCCATACACTGATTCATGTCAGTCTCCATTTCTATTCTCATCTCATTTAAAACCCACAGAGTTGTTCCAATGTCAACATTTGAGCACGTAACGGTGAGAAGTCAATTGTATTGTTGATGTCAAAGTCTGAATAGAAAGGCCCCCATAAGCTTCTGAGAGAACTTATGAAATGCATGATAGTATGAATGCATGTTTCATTTATGTAGAACCCTAAAGTCTTTTCACACTTTATCTTGTTTCTCTTTTGAAGTCAAAGCTCTTTTTTTTGTATAGAATATCTTTTCTCTTTTTCTATTTCTTTTTTCTTTTTTTTTTTTGGAAATAGACTTTAGGATCCCCCACAAATGAAGTGGATAAAGCAATGATGTTATGCAATGCAAAAGTGTGGGATCAAGGGTCCACATAATCTGAGTAGCCACAGCACAATCCTCTGAATAACCGATGTGAAACCTCTATACAGGCCAAATGTCAAAGGATCAAAGGTTCGACGCCTTTTTGGAATACCAGAATATCAAGCACCAGGAGAATAGACCAAATAAAGGTCCAACCTCGAGTATGAAGAAGTAATGGTATGTAGGAGCCAAGGTTTCCTGTCCCACCCCAATCTCACGGGTATGTAGTCTAGACACGGACAAGTGGTCCCTAATGGTCACTAGGGTCTACAGTTCCCATGGGGTACAAAGTGTTTGAGGCAGCAAGCGTGCCAGACATAGTGTTCCATGAAAGAACCTCGCCCAGTTGTGGTACCCCATGTCAAACTCGATCGTAGCAAGAGCCACGGGAGTCAACATGAGCATCCACGCTAATCCTATGTGTCACTTGGCCTGGGTAGTGGGCCTTTTACCTCAAAAACCCCCACCTGCAAAACAAAGCAGAAAAATATGTGGCCCCCACGGGGACCCATAATATAGTCCAGATGCATGATGTGCAAGCAGAAATAAACATGATATGCAAGCAGAAAATAAACATGCAAACATATATACAAGATATAGACATAAAAAACAAATAAACACCCAATAAAATAAAACAAACAAAGGCTAGGATCGACTTGCTTAGGTAATCCCCAGCAGAGTCGCCAGCTGTCGCACGCTCACGAAAAAATGAACAGAGTCGCCACCAATATATTTATCCCATAAGGGAAAGGAATATCAGAAAACCTAACAAAGGAAGGAACAGGGTCTTGCGACCAGAGAATCAAGGTACGGGAGTCGGTTACGCAAGGGGAAGGTATTAGCACCCCCTCGCGCCCATCGTACTCGATGGTATCCACCTATGTTTGTTTCTATCTAAAGGGTGTGTACTATGTCTATGTCTACATGTGAATGAATGCAAAAGAAATACGGGGAAAAGAAGGAATATTTACAAATGTGCTCATTCAAGCCCCGCGACTTGATGCCTACGTATCCTTTTCAGGAATCAGAGCGCCGTAGTTCGGCTCCATAGTTTTGTTTGTTTTTGTGTTTTTTAGTTGGGCGGAGTTAACGCTCGCGCTCTTGCATAAGGGATCGACCTAGGATGCAATAGAGCGGAGATAACAATGCCCTTAAGAAAGGAGAGAAAGAGAGAGAGTTTGAGTGTTTCGAGGAAATCCCTAAAGCAAGGGAAACTCGAGTTACTCTTTGGTTTGTGTCTTTTAGAATTTGGGAACTTACGCCCGAATGGAACCCTAAAGCAAGGGAGATCCAAGCACTCGAATGATTCCCTAAAGCAAGGGAGATCCAAGTTTCCATTCCCTTTTTAATGATTTTCACTTCTTATTAATGTTTTTTAGTGTTTTCTTTGTATTTTTTAAAGGGATTTTATTTGAATATTTTTAGATGTTTTAGGTTGTAAAAGAAAAAGAATGGAAAATAGGGAACTATTCCTAATTTCTAAATCTATGCTATTACTTCTAATAGAAGTGAGGGAAGAGTTATTTAAGCATTTCACAATATATTGAAAGTATTCGCAAAAAGAAAAGAATTAAAACTAAACTATTTATGAAAATATATTCACAAGCAACTTCATTTTTATTCATGTGAGAAACCAATTTGAATTAACACAAGAAACTATTTATTTATTATTTTTTATGGTTTATCAACCATTCAAAACCAAAGGAAACAATCAATTAAAATTCAAAATAAAAGGAGATAAAGATTTCTAAGAAAAAGCCTAAAAAATGTTTTTAGTCAATTTTTGTCTAAGAGAAATTCAATTAATTGCAAAAAGGAATTAAAAGAATAAAAGAAAAAACAATCTTTTATCTGTTTTTTACTGGCAGCATGGGGGTGCAAAAACAAAGTAATGGACTAAAATCTAGTTAAGGGCGTGCTGGGCCATATTCCTAGGGGTGTGAATGAAAAGGGGCGCAAGGCCCATATTCAGAAGGGTGGTGCATTGAGGGAATCAAGACTGCAAGTTCAGAAACGTTACAGGCCCGGTGTTGTTCGTGGCCCAACTACCATCTTGTCCATCCTATTATTTCCATTATTGATTTATTATCCAGCAATATTGTGTCAGCATGAGTATTGTTTTATTCCCTTGTTCAATATTTATTGCATGTGAGATTGTGTAACGTGACACAGACCAGCATCAATTGGTCATATCTCACCTTAAGTATAATAAGACAAAGATCATACCAGAGCCAATCACCATGTGCCAAATCAATTGCCAATGATTAAGAAACGGAAAACAATAATAAAAAACAAGAATCCAGCGCCAATCACTTGAAGACACGTACGCGTGCCTGAGGAAAACGTGTAGATCATGGATCTGGCATTAGTTTTCCATAAATCGACCGGACTACCACCGTTCCACTCGGATTTTCGTGTAGATCATGGATCTGGCATTAGTTTTCAATAATTCCTCTTCTAACACACGATCCGGAGCACATCTCATAAACCCTAACTTGAACAAACTCTACCAAAATTCATCTTAGGCATGTTAAATCGACTCTGAGCATTCGTAGAACTGGAACATGAGATTCTATCACACAGGCAAGCATCATATCATCTAAACTTAATCTAGACAAGAACAAACTCCATATCAACGCAACATACAATACTGCATACGTGTGAGTCCAAGTCTTGATGCATATATGGCTTATTGAACATAACTAATATGCTGAGAGAGTAGCAAGAGCTTACCTGATGCAATTCTCGGGAGATGACGTAGGAAAGCTCTTTGTGACTTGCTTCCTCCTCCTTGAGTCTTTATCCACCGGTCCTTTTGTATGAAGATGATGATGGTTGAAGTACTGAGCAAGACGTAGATAAGGATCGTATGGTGATGTTGTTGCAGGTGTGATGAAGGTTGATGAGGGAGGAGAGTGTAGTGATTACTACTGATTGATGAAGGAGATGATGATGAGGTGTGGTGGGCGGAGTTTGTTAGTGCAGTCGGTTAGGGCGGCCGGAATCAGTTACTGTGGTGGTTAGGATGGGCTGAGGTGAGAGAATAAAGGAGAGAGAGAGGAGAGTGATGAGAGGGTGAGAGAGGCATGAGGCTGGAAAGAAAAGGGAAAAATGAAATCAATCCGCAAAATGAATCGTGAGCTTCTCATTTTATAGAGTGGGATGAGTGTATATGGTGTGCATTCCTTAGGAGTGGGACTCTAATGCATAGCTTTGCAGCAACTTTCCATTTTTATGAATGTGGAACTTCTCTTTCACAAACTTAGTGAACAAGGGTTAGTATTATAGCATGTTCTCTATGACCTTTCACATAGCAGCATTTTGCATGGCCCAATGGAGTAATATGTCTGCATGCGCAGTCCTGTAGTAGGATTCATATGTCACATGCAAGTTCATGAAGCCACCTTGGAGCACACATAACTCATTCCTCTCATCACTATTTGGCCTGAGATTGGTATCATCCTGGAGGTGAGATGCAGGAGGAGAGAATTGATGTTGAAAAGATTGCAAGATGATGTTTGAAACTCCTTTAAATGTGCCTTGGAAAATATAAGTGCATCACTGCATTGATGCCCGTCCATTCGCACAGCAGGGTCTGGCCCATCGCCTTCCCAAACGCAACCTTCGAGGGCATGACTTCAAGGTCTTGTATCTTGCTCATTACATGTCCAATTGATGTGACTCATAGCTCTTTGGAAAGGGGACACAGCAAGGAGTAGTTTGATACTAGTATTGCTCAAAATGGAGACTTATGGAGGGAGAAAATTGCACTTGAATTCAGCCCACCATGTGTTTGTAGAAATGCCTTGTGCGTGACTTGGATCTTGGCCTGCCTGATGCTGCATTCTGGCCAGTGTGAGGGCATGACTTTGAACACCCATAATTGATTCAATATCCACCCAATTGGGTTAATTCTTGTTTCAATGGGTAGAGGGGATGGCAAAGAAGAGAATGATACCAAGTTTGCTTTCATGGCACCTCTGCAGAGCTCTAAAAATGGCTGGAGATTTGGCATGCCATGTGTTTGTTAAAATGCCAGGTCGTGACCTGACTTGTGACTTGGATTATGACTTGGTTTAAATGAATTTTCAGAAACTTCACACCACTTTAACTCTTACTACAAGTTTAAGATGAAAAAGTGTCCAACTACAAAGTTGTTCTCCTCCATGAGAGGAACAACTTTGATGTTGGAATTTTCTTCAAAAAATGCCATTTGCCACGTGTAATCTAGTGCTGAAGTGGACTGCTCAAAAAAGATTTAAAGCATCAAAAAATTTCTAAGTGTTGGAAACTTGTCTTCTTGCTATTTTGGCAACCTTTTGTCGAACTCCCGATTTTATCCATTCTTCGACTTTTCTTGATTAATTTTCCACCAAAAGTCAATATTTGAACAATTCTTCTGGTTTTGACCCAAAAGTCAGCTGTTTTGATTTTTCCGACTATTGATGAAATTCCCGATTAAATCTCCTCCTGTCAAACAAACACATCCACATAGTCAGTATGAGAATTTTTTCACTCATAGAAGCCATTCCTGATTGAATGTTGACTAGAAAGTCAACTGGTTGACTTTGGTCAAAGAAACCCTGATTTAAAGAACCGGATGATTTGCAAGCCAGTATCCTTCAACTAATGCCTTGACTTGAGACAGAGAGAAATCCCAATCCAGGAGGACTTCCTTGAACACAGAACCACATGATTATACCTCAGTCTCCTTATTCTCTGATCAAAACTCTTTGCAACAGAGCTTTTTCTTGCTAGCCTTTGATTGATACCAATGATATGCATGCATGGATATGGATTATGACCTAGGTGATGTATGTACATGAATGCAAAGCCTAAGCCAGTTAGAAGTTAAAGGGTAGGACAAATTTGGGGTATGACACACATCTCATAAAGTCCTCGCAAGGCGAATCTTTTCAAAGTTCCTACTAACAGGGGCAAATCTATGCAAGTCCAGTTTGACATCATGATCAATACTCAGTGGTGTGTCCTAATCAAATCCAGGAATGGTAGTCACCATAATACTGGGGGCACATTCCAAGACATTCATGCCTTCCTACAAGGCCGGTTTCACAAGATCATATCCCCACAGAGTAATTATTAAGAAGAGATCTTCAAATGCTCTCGTCCCGACAAAGACATGGCTCCCCAACAGAGTTTACATCACCAACACTTTGCTTTTCTCCAACATGGGTTATTAATATCTCTAATCCCCAATCAGGGTACATCAAGTTACTAATCATCCCCAGGCAGAAATCATAAATCCCCAGCTGAGCATCTACAAGATAAGATCAAACATCAAAATTACAATGACATGGAGATCCATCTTCTCAATCAAGATGTATCAAATAGCATAATCATACGTCATAAATCATAAACATATTCATACATCGCATACATTACCTCATAATGAACTCATGCATAACATACAAAGTTTCTCATTTATTTTGAGGGACTCATTACTGTTGAATGCAGCATAGGGCAAGCAACAAAAAAGATTTGGAAATATTGATCCGGGAATTATCGTCCTCAGAGATGGAGAGATGTCATTCAATAGTTTCTATGGTTTCGAGATCGGGTTTGAATGAGCAAAAAGTAAACAAAGATATAGACAGGAAAATAATAAACACATTCTTAGAAGAGAAATAACTTATCAGGAATGTATATATATTCACTCTTCACAAACATACACTTACCAACCCGTTATACTCAACCTACAATACTCATCTATGTTATCACGTATCTCTCACATAAGCGTCCATCTTTGGAGCACAAACGAGATCATCTCACAACTAAGGTTATCTCTAACGCAAAGTCACGAGAACATCCGTGTTCTCGCGTTGGCGATCTCTCGTGCGCCGCTCAAACACGAAAGCATTACGTACAGATACCCACAGTGAATGCTAGCTCTAAATCTATCTCTAGAGTTCATAACCAACAGATTATCATCCTAGATAAGGATTCAAGAAGTTTATCTCTAAAGCACCCCAAATCCCCGGCATAGAGCAAAAATCCAGGATAACATCAACACAGATTTGTAAAGCAAGTTAAATATAACATTCTAATCGGTAAATATACATAAGATTCAAGTAAATATACAAACAAAACCCAACCAAAGAGAAATACACAAAGAAGAAGAGAAATGAACGGAAGATCTCTCGGTTTGTCAGCTCCGTTCGACGCTCAATCCACCCCGAAGTTGTTTTCTAAGCTAATCTACCCTAAGAATGAAGTTGATGGTGTTAGGACTAAAACATACCCAACCCATAACCTAAAAATGTGATTTTTGCCCCTTTTAACGAGTTGTTGTCTTAGCAGGTCCGCTTAGCGGACCCCCTCCGCTCAGCGGACTCAAAATTGCATCCAGACTCTGATTTGCTCCGCTGGAGCTCCGCTCAGCGGATGACAGAAAAAGTGAAATCTTATTTTCGCCATAAGTTGAGAACCGTAACTCCGAATTGCGCCCGGTTCGAAGCGTTGGAAAGCTTATTCAATGCTCTATCCAATAATGAATGAATGGAAACCAAAATGATAATTTTTATCATCCTTATTTTGAGCCTATGGATGTCCGCTTGACGGTGGCTAAGCGGGCTTGCACCAAAACTGCGAAATCGAAGCCGTGCCTTTGACACTTTATTCCTCAAGGATCCAATATGCATGAATACCTATAAAAACAAAGGAAAAACTATCAAATGGTATAAAAATATATGAAAATACAAATATTGACAAAGTATACGTATTTATACACAAAATGGGGAATTATTCAAACGGTATTAACAAAAGTATCGATAAGTGCCACTATTTACATACACAAAATAAGTACATTTTGGCACTTATCAAACTCTCCCCAACTTGAAACTTTGTTTGTCCTCAAACAATGTCAAATAAATCAAATAATCAAAAGTAATAAACCAAAGAATTGTGAATCAACAAGTTTTGAAAACCAAAAACAAATGTATGGTTTAATACAAAAATGTATAAACAAAGTAAATACTTACCACTATCCTACAACGACAACATGTAAACGAAACGAATCCTAAGCACCAAAAGCATACAAAACATTCTAACACAATACATGCTCACATCATGAATCACACATAGCAAAAATTCATCAATGGATGAAGAACACACAAAGGTGAGGGACTTTAACACTCATCCAACAATCTTGCAAACAAAAGATTAAATTATGCATTCATCCAAAAATCACATTGAAGATACAAAAGCAAGAATCACAAGGACTTTTCAAGGTTGTAATGTGGCTTGGTTAACAAACAAGGGATAAGTCCTAAGGCTAATCGAAACAAAAACTTGCCTAAACCTAAGGGAGTGATCAATCCACCAAAGATTAAAACAACAAAATTCCGATCAAACTTCTTCCTTAACCACAAGTTTCTCAAACCAATCACAATACTTATTAGCACAATTATTCACTTCTCTTTTCTTTTTGTTTTTCAAAACTTTTTGGCTTTTTTCTTTCTTTTTCTTTTCTTTTCACTTTTTTTTATTTTTCTTTCTTTTCAACCTCATAGCAACAACCAAATAAGTACACAACCATTTCTCTCCCCAACTTGAATTCAACCACATCATCATGTGAATACTCCCTACTTTCTAAGGCAAGGTAAAAATTCATACCAAAAATCATGGTTGAGGGTTCAAGAAAACAAAGAATCAATCATCCATGCAAAAATGAGAAATAAACACTCAAAGATAAGCATTTAGCAAAAACAACATGGACATTGACAAAAAGGATCAAAAGGGTTAACAAATGATCACACACTCACAAGGTGAATTGACTATTTGGTTATGGTGGTTGTGCTCAAAATGAAACAAAATGCCTTAATCCTTTTCATGCTTTCATAAAATCAACATAAACAAAAGATTAAGCATAATAAAATCCAGTTAAAACAAAGATTGTGGCCTCCAGCATATGTAAACAATGGATAGCCTCCTCACATTTATGGTTTGGGAACTAAAGTGATTCAATCAACAAGCAAGTAATGAAAAAGAATGAATTGTATGGTAATTGTATAAATGAAAAGTTTCCTAAACATGTTATGCTATAGAAAGCGATAAGTGAGTACCTTGAATGATACACTTCAAAAACAATATCCTACCATACATCCGCAAGTTGAAACACTCAATCTTCGGAGAATCACCTCAAAAATCTTTGAATCACCGAACAAAATTTGAGTACAAACAACCAATACAAGAATTAGAAAAATAAAACTAGTATCTACTATTAATTAGCCTTGGTGAAAGTGGGAAAAATGAGTGAACCAAGTGGAATGGGAACCCCACTTGCACAGAGCAGAAAAAAAATTATGCTATGCTCGCTTAGCGGGCACATCAGAACTCAGAAAAATCAGAATTGCACCAGCTGTTTCAATCACTCGCCACTTCACCTAAATTCCTCTTAAACATAAAAATAAACAAAACTTTACAACCGTTGGGGTGCCTCCTTACAAGCGCTTGTTTTACGTCGTTAGCTCTACGCCTTTATTGTTTTGGTGTTTGGAAAGTAGCTTATTCTCGTCATGCCATGGTGACGTCTCACCGCACAAACCTAAAGAAAGTGTCCTAACCAACCATTCAATAAATGTTACGGGTACAAATATATACAACGATTATACGAACATAAAAGAAAACGCAAGTATACAATTATGTACATGAACAAACACATATATACAAACATGAAACACATATAACTATTAACATACACAAAGAGAAAGTTGGTGAATGTTGGATGCACAAGTTGACAAGTGAAGAATTGTAAGGAAATAGCTAATCCGAGATCAACATGTTTCACCAACATTCACCAATAAAAGTATAATTATATGTAACATATACAAGTAAACTTATATGGTGAACATAAACAAGTAAACATGTACAAGTAAATATATATATACAAGTGAAACTATACAATATATACAATATATACAAAGATCAAAACCATGAAAGCTATTGCGATGCAACTCAACAACCATCCTCGGCAACGACGCCATTTTGTTGAATGCGAGTACAGGGCAAGCAACAAAAAAGATTTGGAAATATTGATCCGGGAATTATCGTCCTCAGAGATGGAGAGATGCCATTCAATAGTTTCTATGGTTTCGAGCTCGGGTTTGAATGAGCAAAAAGTAAACAAAGATATAGACAGGAAAATAATAAACACATTCTTAGAAGAGAAATAACTTATCATGAATGTAAATATATTCACTCTTCACAAACATACACTTACCAACCCGTTATACTTAACCTACGATACTCATCTATGTTATCACGTATCTCTCACATAAGCGTCCATCTCTGGAGCACAAACGAGTTCATCTCACAACTAAGGTTATCTCTAACGCAAAGTCACGACAACATCCGTGTTCTCGCGTCGGCGATCTTTCGCGCGCCGCTCAAACACGAAAGCATTACGTATAGATACCCACAGTGAATGCTATCTCTAAATCTTTCTCTAGAGTTCAGAACCAACAGATTATCATCCTAGATAAGGATTCAAGAAGTTTATCTCTAAAGCACCCCAAATCCCCGACATAGAGCAAAAATCTAGGATAACATTCACTCTTGAAGTGTCCAGGCTCTCTGCCACCAGAAGATTCTCCTTGTTCAAATTTCTTTGAACTTCTGAAGCTCTTGAACTTCCTTTGCTTGCTCTTCCAGAGTTGGTTTACCCTTCTAGAGATCATGGACAGTTCATCTTCTTCTTCTGATTCTGATTCTTCAGAATCTACTTCTTCAGCCTGAAAAGCGTTAGTGCATTTTTTAAAATTAGATTTTAATGCAATAGACTTACCTTTCTTCTGAGGCTCATTTGCATCCAGCTCTATTTCATGGCTTCTCAAGGAACTGATTAGCTCTTCCAAAGAAACCTCATTCAGATTCTTTGCAATCTTGAATGCAGTCACCATTGGACCCCATCTTCTGGGTAAGCTTCTGATGATCTTCTTTACATGATCAGCCTTGGTGTAGCCTTTGTCCAGAACTCTTAATCCAGCAGTTAGTGTTTGAAATCTTGAGAGCATCTTCTCAATATCTTCATCATCCTCCATCTTGAAGGTTTCATATTTCTGGATTAGAGCAAGAGCTTTAGTCTCCTTGACTTGAGCATTTCCTTCATGGGTCATCTTCAATGACTCATATATATCATATGCGGTTTCCCTGTTAGATATCTTCTCATACTCAGCATGAGAGATAGCATTAAGCAAAGCAGTCCTACATTTATGATGATTCTTGAAAAGCTTCTTTTGATCATCATTCATTTCTTGTCTGGTAAGCCTTACGCCAGTAGCTTTCATTGGATGTTTGTAACCATCCACCAGAAGATCCCATAAGTCACCATCCAGACCAAGGAAGTAACCTTCAAGTTTATCTTTCCAGTATTCAAAGTTTTCGCCATCAAATACTGGTGGTCTAGTATAACCATTGTTACCATTTCCATTGTATTGCTCAGCAGAGCCAGATGTAGATGTAGGGTTAGGATTTTCGCCAGACATCTTTTACTAAAGCGTTTTTCTCTTCCGGAATCTTTTCTAAACAAGGTTAAGTGCTTGCACCTTAGAACCGGCGCTCTGATGCCAATTGAAGGATAGAAAAACACTTAGAAAGGGGGGGTTTGAATAAGTGTAGCTTTAAAACTTGTAAGATAAAAACTATTTGCACAATGATTTTTATCCTGGTTCGTTGTTAACTAAACTACTCCAGTCCACCCCCTTGGAGTGATTTACCTCACCTGAGGATTTAATCCACTAATCACACGAGATTACAATGGTTTTCCACTTAGAAACACTCTAAGTCTTCTAGAGTATCCTGATCATAACTTGACCACTCTAGGAACAAACTGCTTAGACAACTTCTAAGACTTGCTAGAGTATACTGATCAACAACCTGATCACTCTAGTACTTACAAATTAATGTAAACAAACTCTTTTAAGAGTTACAATGCTTATTATAAAGCTATTATCACAACTGTGATTTTCTCTTAAGTTTAAGCTTAAATCTCACTAAGATATTACAACAGCAATGTAGTGAGCTTGATGATGAAGTTTGAGAGCTTTTGAATTTGACAGCGTTTCTGTATAATGCGCAAGTGTTGTATTTAGCTTGTCATCAGAACTTCATATTTATAGGCACTTGAGAAGATGACCGTTGGGAGCATTTAATGCTTTGCGTAATCCGTACAGCATTGCATTTAATGTTTCACTCTTTTGTCAACTGCCTCGAGCCTTGATTTCGCTGTGTCTACTGACGTTGTCTTTAATAGCTTCTAACGTTCCTTTTGTCAGTCAGCGTAGCCTGCCAGTCTAGTACTTGCTTCTGATATGATGTTTGTGTAAACAACGTTTGAATGTCATCAGAGTCAAACAGCTTGGTGCAGAGCATCTTCTTGTCTTCTGACCTTGAAGTGCTTCTGAGCGTGATACCATGAGAACTTCAATGCTTCTGCTTCTGATCTCAAGTTTTTCTGATGGTTCCATAGACCCATGTTCTGATTCTTCTTGACCATGTTCTGATGTCTTGCCAGACCGTGTTCTGATGTTGCATGCTGAACCTTCTGAGTCAGTGCTTCTTGCGCTGATTTTATGCATACTCTTTATATAATTCCTGAAATGGAAATTGCATAGTATTAGAGTACCATATTATCTCATACAAAATTCATATGCTTGTTATCATCAAAACTAAGAATATTGATCAGAACAAATCTCGTTCTAACAATCTCCCCCTTTTTGATGATGACAAAAACATACATAAATGATATGAATTTGCAATCAGAATATCAGACGGCTAAAGACAATTACACAGCTATAGCATAAGCATATAGACATAGTGTGTGAATATGTCTCCCCCTGAGATTAACAATCTCCCCCTGAGATAAATAATCTCCCCCTGAAATAAATACTAGAAGAATTTTATAAATAAAAGACTTCCCTGAGTATTTCAGTTGAAACGTTCACATATGCTTAGATCTTCAGAATATTCACAGCTTCTGATTCTTGCTTCCGTAGGACAGCTTCAGAACTTGAATTTCTTCGATCTTCAGAATATTCATAGCTTCTGATTCTTGCTTCCATTGGACAGCTTCAGAGCTTGAATTTCTTCTTGAATCATTGCATGCTAGATTGTATCAGAACATTGTTGAATGTACCAGAGCATCATCAGAGCATCTCTACATCCTGAAATGTTACAGAACAAACTAAACGACAAAAGTCAGCATGAATGAATTAGAACATAAAATATGTATCAGAACATATAATATGTATCAGAACAAACAACAATAATGTTTCAGAGCATATTTTATAACTAAAAACATGCATCAGAACATATGAGCAGTAAGAATGAATTAGAGCATATTCTATCAGAATATCAGAACATTCTTCCTTCTTGCTTCTTATCTTTGAAGCTTTATAGCACTCAGCTTGCTTCAAATTCCATGAGCTTGTTTCTATATAGAATTGCTTTTCCCCATGTCTTTGCTTCTCATGTTGAGCTTTAAAGAGGATCTTCAATTCCTGCAAAACACTCAAAGACATAGAAATTTGCAAGTTCTGTTAGAAATATGGAGCCTTTCTCCCGGCAACTGATAAAATAAATCAGATCATTTATCACATTTTTCTCCCCCTTTTTGTCATAACATCAAAAACATAAAAGATTCAGATGAAAAACAAGACAAACAATATAAGAGAAGAAAAGAGGATAGTTTCATTGATAACAAAGAGAAAGTTGTCAGAAGAACAAGAGTACAAGGAAGATGCATAAACAATAGATGCAGCAAACAAAAGAAAACAACTAAGACTCAATGACTAAGAAGACCCTAGCTTGGACATGATCTTGGCCAGCATGTCATGAATCCCATTGTTGCTCTCAGTCTGCCTCTCCATGAAAGCACGAAACTCAGCATTGATTGATCTTTGCTCATCCTGGTTTTTCTGAATGACTTCCAGAGTCTTTGCAAGACGAGAAGGTTCATCAGAAGAAGCTTCACAACTTCTATCCAGAGGGATGGCATTCTGATCCGCAACTTCCATAGTCAGATCATTTCCAAGATTTTCCTCAACAGGAATAGTATCATCAACATGATCTTCAGCATCTACTTCTTCCATAGAAGCATCTCCATACTCTGCAGCAGGAACCTCTGAATCTCCATTCTCAAGAGCCTGAAGAATGGCAGCCAGATTCCTAGGATCAGAAGGACCTTCAACTTTTGGCGGGTCAACAACTTCTGGAATGACCAAGCTTGGATCTTCCTCAGAAGGATTCTCCCTCAGAAAGTCAAAGAGTGACCTGAAGTCTCCAATCAAAACTGGATACTGAGGTCTCCAAACCACAATCTCTCTGCAAAGGTTGTCCAACAGCTCATCAACAAACGGCTTCTCCTCGAGAGCTCTCCTGTTTCTGATGGGGTGACGGTGGACATCATTATCAACCTCCAGAAGATAACCAGCATAACCAGGGGCAGCAGCCACCAGTCTCTTCTGAACAGCCATTGCTCCTACTTGAAAATCCTGGCGAAAGCTTCTCCAGAGGTTTCTTGTAGAAACATCATCAAGACCATTGAAGAAAGAATCCTTCAAAAGGTCCAGCCTACTGATCACTTCACTTCTGAACAACTCCAGGTAGGTATGGGGTTCAGGTTCAGGTGGGTTGAAGGTGAATTTGTAGTCAGGGTAGAGAAGGCAGTAAGGGTTGGATTTTCTGGTAGTTAGGGGATGGGATAGAGAAGGTGAAGGTGCAGTGGTTGAAGAAGATGGGATATATGAGGGGATTATGGAGGAGGATGGAATATCTGTGATGGGGGTTGATAAGGATGGAATAGTTATGATGGGGGTTGATGAGGATGACATATTAGAAGGAGTTGGGGGATGAATATTTAGTGGTGTAGGGTTCAAGACAGGAGTTGAAAAAGATGGTGGAGGTGTGTGGACCTCCGTTTTTTTTGGGCCATACCTCTGAGCGGGAGAGATACGTGAACTGACTCTTTTTTATCGCTTATGCTTTCGCATTTTTGAAAATTCACAGAGTCGCCACGGACCTTTTATTTTATCCAATTAAGGAAAGGTTTATAAAAGAAACAGAAAAAAGACCTTTAAGAAATTCTGGGTAAGGGGGTAGGTTATACAAAGGGAAGGTGTTAGCACCCTTTGTATCCATGGTTATCCATGGGCTCTTAAGTTTGCTTAGCTCACTTGTTTTTCGATTACTTTTCAATTGCTTTAGAATGCTCATATGTGGTTTCAAATACCTTTGTAAATTGAATTTTGTAATGATCCTTGTGCGGATGTATACAAAATGCTTGTTTATCTTTCGAAAGATGTTTTGAAAAGAACGTTAACTTTGTAATGATCCGTGTTTGGATGTATACAAAGTATTGTCTTTTTGGAAAGTTTTGTTTTGAAAAACAACAGTGTATGAGTATTTTATTTGTTTTGATTTGAGCAAGCAAACTAGGAGGTCTACCCTGAGTTGTAAGGTCTTTATCCTTATTTCCTTTAAAAATCTATCCTTTCACCGGATACAAACAAAAGGTTCGATTTTGTACTCGAAACAGTAGAATTTTGACTTTGATTTTGAAAAGAATGAGAAGGGATTACCTTAAGAGGTGCAAGTGTGATTGTGTTTGTATTCAGTTATTTTATCTTTGAAGTTAGTGATCTAACGGTTCAATTTTATCTTTGACATACACACAGTTTATATTTGCTGGAAATTAAAATGCGGAAATGTAAAGTGCGGAAAGTAAATCTACGCTATTACATCGATTGTGCAGGAAATGTAAACTAGCCTATTTACATGAATTTGACATCCTATACATTTATCTAGGAATTTAAATTGCAAGAAAAATAAAAGGCATGTTTTTGGATTTTTTATGATTTATTTTAATTATGATTAATGCATGATTAATTAAAATAAAATGAGGGAAAAGATGAAAATAAATTTTAAACCTAAAAATTAAGTTCAAAATATGTACAAAATATTTGTCAATTAATTTTAAAACAAAACTAATTTTTTTGGAATTTTTGAAATTTGATTTGGAATTTATTAAGCTAATTAAAACATAATTATGCAAATAATTATACAAATAATTAAAACTTAGAGAGAAAATTATTCAAAATATGTACAAAATTAGTTTATAATATATAAACAATATTTTATATAAAGAACAATTTTTTATGATTTTTTTATTGGTTAGAATAATTAAAAAGCAAATATATAAGTATATACTAATTAATTATGCAAAATATTGAAATTTTGAAGAAAAATAAAATATTTTTATTTCAGAAAATAATATATTATTTTAGAAGTCTAAAAATATTTTTTGTGTATTTTTTGGATTTTTTAAACTATTTTTAATTAATTTAACAAAGAAATTAAAATAAAAATAGAAAAAAAAAAGGATACTAATCAGATGTGGTATGCATGTGAGTCCATGGTATGGATTGCTTGATCTGGTGCGTTGGATGAGCCATTAAGTGAGATCAGATGGCCCAGATGGTGAGGGAACATCACTTATGACGCGCCTGCAAACACTGAAACCAAGGGTTATATTTAAAAAAACGCGCGCGTCAGAACCAATAGGGGGGTGACACGTCTTCGTCTTCAACCTCCAGACAAGACTTTTAATAGCGCTTTTATGAGAAAAGCGCTGTAATTGGTACTTCCTAAACCTGCAAAATAGCGAATAGGGTCAAACGTAAAAGCAAATTTGGCGCGACCTATCCATTTGATTCGTCTGATCCATACGAACTCAATGGTACCACTTAGAACCTCTAATTTTGCCTATTTCAGAAAGCCCTAATTTTGAGATTATGAACCCTAGAATGGTAACTTCGTGTGTAAGCGTCTAAAACTCAATTAAAGTTCCAGAAATGATCTACACACCACACCAAGTTCAAATATATGTCTACATCGTGCTAGATATGCTTGTGTTATGAGATACAAGTCAGTTTTAGTTTGAGCAAATCGTGACTTGTGTAGCTTGATTCAGTGAGGTTTAAGACTTGCAATTGATTGGAATAGTTTCAGTGAAGCTCAGAGATGATGTTTGAATGCTTAGTTTGTATTGAAATTGACTGAAATTAAAAATTCGAATTTGAAATTTCTTTGAAAAGTTTAAGTGGTTACAAGCATAGTACAAGCATAAGAATGGCTCTGATTTCGTTCCCCCTTCATTGCTGAAGTATTGTAGCCTATATATAAGCATTGAGGTGCTTAGAATTGAAGCTAAGAAGCCTTTAGTTGCCTTTGTGGAATTCTTGATTTTTTTTTATATTAAAAACCTTTGAATTGTTGACCAAGTCTTCTTCTCTTCAATGCTCTTGCCTTGCTCTTCAATTCTCTGCAGAAAATCAGAGATTCCTTGGGTGAGTCATGCTTAGATTGTAAGCTAACCATTATCCATTCATTTTTCCTTTTAATTTAATCTTAAAATAAGATAAAATTATGCCAAAAAATGGATAAAAATGGTATGGGCCTTGTCTTGGTCGTGGGAGGCCCATAATATTATGGAAATGATGTTTGAACCATGAAAACTTGGCCCCATTTGGAAAAAATACATTTTTGAGCAATGTTGATTTCATGCATTTTCCCAAAATTTAGCCAACTTCAACAAGGTGTAAATCCCTCACTTTTTGTCATATGAAGGAGTTCTTGCACTTTTTGGAAACCTCAAAGAGTCCTCTAACCAATTCCTTTGGTCTCATGTCAAAATGATTTTTGATGCTCCTTGTGTGTCCTTTTGAAAAAAGTGTCTTTTTGTTGACTTTGAAAATGACCTGTAATGTCTTTGGTCATATTTTTCAAATGGTTAATGAAATGACCATGGGATCAATTGCATTTGAAAGATAATTGAATTTCCTTCAATATGAGCTTTGGTTTGAATTTTTTGGATGAAGGATGAGAGAGTTATGACCAGTCAAAGTTGAGTTGACTTTTCAGGCAAAAACCCTAATTTTGAATCTTAGGGTTTTGTTGATTTTTGATCTTTCCTTGATGAATTATGATCATCCAATGATCAAATGATGAATCCTTTGACAAAATATGGACTTTGACAAAAAAAATTCATTTTTGACTGTCTGTTGACTTTTTGGTCAAACGGGTCGTCTGTTGACTGTTTGAGCTGCTGACGGTGCGTCTGAGTGAATTGAAGTTTGAAAATTTGTATGATGGTACTTTGAGATATATGGATGTGCATGAAATCCATTTGAGGTCTCAAAAGCTTGTTTCTCTTGTAAAAACAAGAAAACCCTAGTCAGGGACTGTTTGTGTAGGAGACAGTTAAGCGTACCTGATTTTTGTGCAGTGTTGAGTCTCTGCTAATCGCGTGATATTCAGAAGACTTCTAGAACAAAAATCTTGGAATTTTGAATTGTGAAAGATTGATTTGATTGATGGTACAAAACACTGATAATTGTACTGCCAGCAGTTTGGCTGTCAACTGACTGTTCAGGTATTGACGTAGCAGTTAGAGTGAAAAATCAACAGTCAAAGTTAATTTTCTTTTTTGTTGTTTTTATTTTATGTGAAAGATTAAAGTTTATTTACATGACTTGTTAAAAACATAGACATAATAAATAACTAATATACTGTATGCGGGCAAAATTACCGATAATAACCCTGAAAATCATTTAGTGCACAGAAAAATGAATATTTGACTGGCAGAAAACACACAAAACATTATCTGAGTAATTAAGCAATATTATGACAAATAGTACAACATTTAATACTGACAGTACAAATATTACATACTATATTGAACAGTACGACGAATAAACAGTACATTTAAGAAATAAGAAATACGGCAAATTTTAAGAATGACTATTGATAACCCATGCTACAAATAGTAACATGTAGATGATTGGGAGCATAAGCATCCCAGGTCCACAGTGTTCCGGGCTATACAGACAGAAGAAAGACATGATCACCGTAGCAATGGTGATGACCATAAGAAAACACGTTTCCCACCGCTTCGCCATTTTGTCGGGGAAGAAGAAGGGATGGATTATGAAGTAGAAATTTGAGAGATGAATTAGAATTTGATGTGAGTTTTTTATGAAAAAAAATGAGAGGTATTTATAGAGTGGAAAAAAAGATAGAGACGTTGGGGAATGATGTGATTCTGTACAAAAGGAAAATTTGAGTGGAAATAAGATTTGAAAGAAAGTGTATGATAGTGTTGGGAAAAAGAGAGATGTAGAGAATAAAGTTAGGATTTGATTTTTGAAAAAGAGATTTGAAAAGATTTTTGAAAATAATGGAATATAGTACAAAAATTAGTGGGAAACAAAAGATAATAATAATCTACTTGTTACCAGTACAGTCTGAGTTTCCTGATTCTGCGCCTGCAAAAAGATTTAACTCTGTACCAATTGTGTCAGTACTATTTATCTGTAAATAAATAAATAGCATGTGTGAAGTAATAAACAGTATTTGGCGTTTGCGTAAGAATAAATTCAACTGCAAGCCAAATTACTGTATAAGAAAAAATTCTAAAAACTAAGTATTTCATATGTCAGGATATTTGTTGAAATAAAAATCCATGATTATATGAGACTCTTAATTTTCAGATTGGAGTTTTCTTGAAAAAAGATGCGGGCAAATTTTGGGGTATAACAAGGTGGATTTGGTATAGTGAAGGTGTTTTGCGGTTCAGAAGGAGGTGGTTGGGTAGAAGTTTGAGGTTCAGAAGGAGGAGTGAAAACATGCCTGGAAACTCTCGCAGTTCTAGACGCACGGAGAGATTCTCTTATTCTCTGTTGCTGATATTCTAGAGTGTTAACCTTGTCAGGATCATAGGTGACCCTCATCTTCTTGGCTATCTTGGCCTCATCTTCTTGAGCCTTTCTTTTTAGCCTAGCTTCTTGTTTCTTATGATCCTTCTTCTGAAGATCAGCCCGTGAAAGAAGCACTCTACCACGAATCCACGCAGGATCAACGGCAGATTGAGTCCTAACAGAATCTTCCAAGTAGTGCTTGACAGCCTTGTGAAGTTCTAAGTGAAACAAGGTAGCAAAACCTTCAACAGGAACTCTCCTAGACAGAATATCTGGAAAGCTTGTACCAACAGAAGATACCGTCTTGATGAGATCAAGTCTGAACAGATGAACACCGTTGAAGACAGGACCTTGAACAACTCCAAGAAATTGGGACGCTCCAGTGGTCCTTATAGAATCCAACAAATTACCTTCTATCAGAATATCAGAGATCATTCTGGCATAAGGAATAGTATTTCTTGGAATGTGAGGACACTTAGCACGTTCTTCCTCTCTAGACTCTATAATAGAAGTCTTCAGATTCTGAAAAAAGAATGTGAGAGATGTTGAGTTCCATTCTTCTTCCAATGCAGAAGAGAGTATACTTGTGATCAGGACTGATGTAGGCGGAGGAGGAGAATAACTGCTTTCTATGGTGAAGAGAACTCAGAATAATTTTAGCCCACACCTGATAGAAAGCCTTCAGAGTACCAGTTTTATGAGATTCAATACCGGTAGCAAAAGAGATTTGCTGTTCAACCTGAAACCAGTTAACCCTTCCAGGTTGAGGACCGGTGCAACCTTCTTCATCATTCAGGTTGTATAACTTCCTGATCAGCTTTTCAGTAATTACAACTTCATGCCCTAGCACGAAGGAGATGATTGCAGTTGGAGTAACCGTTGCATGAACCCAGAAATCCTTCACCAAGTCAGGATAAATTGGTCCAACCAATCTATCTAGATAGTTTGACCATCCTTGTGCAAAGATCCTTGCATCAGTCTGGAAACCATTTGCTTTTAGGTTATCGAAGTCCACAGCAGACTCGCACAGAACTTCCAAATCATCAGTGGGTATCATGCAAGTCTTCAATGGAGCATACCCATGCTTTCTTAGAAGAATTTGAGTGGAAGTAAGTCTTTCTGCAGGGCTTGAGGAACTTGATGAGGAATGCATGATGACTTGCTTGGTTACAGATCAAAGCTAGGGTTTGAGATAGAAATGCAAAGAGAGAGAGACACAACAATAGAGAGAGAGAGCGAAAAAGATGAAATGAAGATGAAGCGGGTTATTTAAACGATTTGAAACAAAGAAAATAAAATAAATAATAAAAAGAAACTGTTTAAATGAAATGATTACAGAAAAATATGACATCAATATGCATTTAATGAGAAATGACATTAGGAGAGATAAAGTGACAAAATGAAATGATTTGCACAGTTACCTAGGGCGGCGTCTCCTCAACTGCACGCATGCTTGTCCAAAAATAGTGAACACGTGTTCATTTTCTGGAAAGACTGGTGACAGTTGTTTTGCTTTAAAAGAGCTTCTGAATCAACTTAGATAATGAAACCTTAGTAGTAGCAGAATCAGAACTTCTAATTGATCATTATCAGAACTTCTTATAACTGCTTAGTCCTAACACATTTCAGAAGTTATTCATACAAAGATCTTCTCGTCTTCTCATTTTGGGCATAAGTCCATACTGATATTCTTTAGAATGAACTTAAACCTATCTTCAGCAAGGGATTTTGTAAAGATATCAGCCCATTGATGGTCTGTATCCAAAAAGTTCAAAGAGAGAACACCCTTCTGAACATAGTCCCTCATAAAATGATGTTTAATCTCAATATGTTTAGCTTTGGAATGTAAGATAGAATTCTTAGATAAACATATAGTAGAAGTATTATCACAGAAAATGGGAATGTTACTCTCATATATCTGATAATCTTCTAGCTGACTCTTCATCCAGAGCATTTGTGTGCTACACCCAGCAGCAGCAACATATTATGCTTCTGTTGCTGAGAGAGTTATGGTAGCTTGTTTCTTGCTGTACCAGGAGATCAGGTGACTTCTAAGAAATTGACAACTTCTAGAAGTACTCTTCCTTTCAATTCTATCTCCAGCATAGTCAGCATCACAGAATCCTACTAAGTTGTATTCTTTAGATTTTCTGTAGACTAAACCAACGTTAGTAGTACCTTTCAGATACCTCAGAATTCTCTTAACAGCAGTTAAGTGAGATTCTCTAGGATCTGATTGGAATCTAGCACACAAACACACACTGAATAGAATGTCAGGTCTAGAAGAAGTTAAATATAAAAGAGATCCAATCATACCTCTGTACAACTTCTGATCAACCTTCTTACTTACCTCATCCTTACCTAGAACACACGTTGGATGCATAGGAGTTTTGGCTTCTTTGCTTTCAGAAAGATTAAACTTCTTCAGAAATTCTTTCACATACTTCGTTTGATGAACATAAGTTCCATCAGAAGTTTGGTTGATTTGAATCCCAAGAAAATACTTGAGTTCACCCATCATACTCATTTCAAATTCAGCCTGCATAGACTTAGCAAACTCCTTTCCAAGTGAAGCATTAGATGTTCCAAAGATAATATCATCAACATAAATTTGACAAATTAAAATATCCTTCTTAGATATTTTACAGAAAAGAGTCGTGTCCACTTGTCCTCTAGTGAAACCATTGTCCAGAAGGAAAGAACTTAATCTTTCATACCAAGCTCTGGGAGCTTGCTTCAATCCATACAATGATTTCTTGAGTTTGAAAACATGTTCTGGAGACTTAAAGTCTTCAAAACCAGGAGGTTGGTGGACATAGACTTCCTCATCTATATAACCATTTAAGAAGGCACTCTTAACATCCATTTGATATAGAGTGATGTTATGCTGAGTGGCAAAGGAAATTAATAGGCGAATAGATTCTAATCTGGCCACTGGTGCAAAGGTTTCTGTATAGTCAATCCCTTCTTGCTGACTATATCCCTGAGCCACCAGTCTGGCTTTGTTTCTTACCACTTCTCCCTTCTCACTAAGCTTGTTTCTGAACACCCACTTAGTACCAATGATGTTGAATCCTTTTGGTCTAGGAACCAAATCCCATACATCATTCCTTGTAAACTGATTTAGTTCTTCTTGCATGGCAATTATCCAGTATGGATCTTCTAGACTTGATCAACAGAAGTTGGCTCGATCAAAGAAACAAGACCTAATTGACATTCTGCATTGTTCTTAAGGAATGCTCTTGTTCTGATAGGATCATCTTTCTGTCCAAGGATCACATCTTCTGAGTGAGCTGAGGTGAGTCTAGAAGATCTTCTGACTGTTGGCTCTTCAGAAATTCTGAGATTCTCTAAAGAAGCAGCAACTTGATCTTCTGATTCTTTGCTTCTGAGACTTTCAGCTTCTGGAGCTTTGCTTCTTGGTTCTACAGCTTCTGATATATCAATATCTATATCTGCAAAATTCTCAAATTGCTCTGGCTTTTCAAGACCAAGCTTATCATCAAATCTGATATTGATTGATTCTTCTACAACCAATGTTTCAGTATTGTATACTCTGTATCCTTTAGAGCGTTCAGAATATCCAAGAAGAAAACATTTTTGTGCCTTAGAATCAAACTTACCAAGATGATCTTTAGTATTCAGAATAAAACACACACATCCAAAAGGATGAAAATATGAAATGTAAGGCTTTCTGTTCTTCCACAATTCATAAGGAGTCTTGTTTAGAATAGGTCTTATAGAGATTCTATTCTGAATATAGCATGCAGTGTTTATTGCTTCTGCCCAGAAGTGCTTAGCCATATTGGTCTCATTGATCATGGTTCTAGCCATTTCTTGTAGAGTCCTATTCTTTCGCTCTACAACTCCATTTTGTTGTGGAGTTCTAGAGCAAGAGAAATCATGGGCAATACCATTTTCTTTGAAGAACTCCTCAAAGAATCTGTTCTCAAATTCGCCACCATGATCACTTCTGACCTTTATGATTTTGCACTCCTTCTCAGATTGGATCTGAGTGCAGAATTTAAAGAACACTGAATAAGACTCATCCTTGTGCTTGAAGAACTTTACCCATGTCCAGCGGCTATAATCATCTACGATGACTAATCCATATTTCTTCCCTCTGATAGATGCTGTTTTGACTGGTCCAAACAGATCAATATGCAGAAGTTCTAACAGCCTTAGGGAAGAGACAGCATTCTTAGATTTGAATGCAGGTTTAGAGAACTTGCCCTTCTGACATGCTTCACAAAGAGCATCTGATTTGTATTTCAGATTTGGGAGTCCTCTGACCAGATTTAGTTTGTTAATCTGAGAAATCATTCTCAAACTAGCATGTCCTAATCTTCTGTGCCAGACCCATTGCTCTTCAGAAACAGACATAAGGCAAGTCACCTTCTACTTCTCAAGATCTGAAAGATCAATCTTATAAATGTTGTTCTTTCTCTTGCCTGTAAATAGGATTGAGCCATCCTTCTGACTTACAGCCTTGCAAGACTTTTGATTGAAGATTATATCATAACCATTGTCACTTAATTGACTTATGGACAATAAGTTATGCGTTAATCCTTCTACAAGAAGTACATTAGTTATGGAAGGAGAGTTACCAATACTTATGGTTCCAGAACCAATAATCTTGCCCTTCTGATCTCCTCCAAACTTGACTTATCCACCAACTTTAAGCACCAGGTCTTGGAACATAGACCTTTTTCCCGTCATGTGTTGCGAGCACCCAGAGTCCAGGTACCATGACATTTTGTGCTTTGAATTCTTTGCTGCTAAGGATATCTGCAATAAAAATTATCTTCTCCTTAGGTACCCACAATTTCTTGGGTCCTTTCTTGTTAGTCTTCCTCAAGTTCTGATTGAACTTGGGTTTAGCATAATAGTTAACAGGAGGAACATCATGATATTCTTTAGGTTTGACATCATGATATTTCTTAGGTTGTGTCACATGCTTCTTGGTGTGTGGTGTTAAAACTCTGTGCATGTGAGGTGAGCCTAATATCATGTGTGTGGCCATATTTGAATTAATCATACAAAGGCTTGTATGTGATTTTCAAATCATCAACAGGTTCAAATTTATGTGAGGTATCACCCTCATAGCCAAAACCAAACCTTTTGTTTCCAGAAACACCATATATCATAAAAGCAAGATGACTTCTGCCAATACTTCTAGATAGGAACTTTCTGAAGCTCGAGTCATATTCTTTCAAAATATGATTGAGACTAGGAATGGATTTTTCTGATTCAGAAGGAGATCCACTATCTTTGGATAATTTTAAAACTTTTTCCTTCAGTTCAGAATTTTCCAATTCCAGCTTCTTAGTTTCAAATTTAAATTGCTTTTTCAGCTTTTTGTATTTGATACTAAGATGAGCCTTGAGTTCCAGAAGTTCAGTCAAACTGGAAACTAACTCATCTCTAGATAGTTCAGAAAATACCTCTTCAGAATCTGATTCTGACGTAGATTCTGATCCATCATCCACTGTAGCCATCAGTGCAATGTTGGCTTGCTCTCCTTCAGAGTCTGATTCTGATTCTGATTCAGAATCATCCCATGTCGCCATAAGACCTTTCTTCTTATGAAACTTCTTCTTGGGATTCTCCTTCTGAAGTTTTGGACATTCACTCTTGAAGGGTCCAAGCTCTCTGCCACCCGAAGATTCTCCTCGTTCAAATTTCTTTGAACTTCTGAAGCTCTTGAACTTCCGTTGCTTGCTCTTCCAGAGTTGGTTTACCCTTCTGGAGATCATGGACAGTTCATCTTCTTCTTCTGATTCTGATTCTTCAGAATCTACTTCTTCAGCCTGAAAAGCGTTAGTGCATTTTTTAAAATTAGATTTTAATGCAATAGACTTACCTTTATTCTGAGGCTCATTTGCATCCAGCTCTATTTCATGGCTTCTCAAGGCACTGATTAGCTCTTCCAAAGAAACCTCATTCAGATTCTTTGCAATCATGAATGCAGTCACCATTGGAACCCATCTTCTGGGTAAGCTTCTGATGATCTTCTTTACATGATCAGCCTTGGTGTAGCCTTTGTCCAGAACTCTTAATCCAGCAGTTAGCGTTTGAAATCTTGAGAACATCTTCTCAATATCTTCATCATCCTCCATCTTGAAGGTTTCATATTTCTGGATTAGAGCAAGAGCTTTAGTCTCCTTGACTTGAGCATTTCCTTCATGGGTCATCTTCAATGACTCATATATATCATATGCGGTTTCCCTGTTAGATATCTTCTGATACTCATCATGAGAGATAGCTTTCAACAAAATAGTCCTACATTTATGATGATTCTTGAAAAGCTTCTTTTTTTCATCATTCATTTCTTGTCTGGTAAGCCTTACGCCAGTAGCTTTCACTGGATGTTTGTAACCATCCACCAGAAGATCCCATAAGTCACCATCCAGACCAAGGAAGTAACTTTCAAGTTTATCTTTCCAGTATTCAAAGTTTTCGCCACAAATACTGGTGGTCTAGTATAACCATTGTTACCATTTCCATTGTATTACTCAGCAGAGCCAGATGTAGATGTAGGGTTAGGATTTTCACAAGACATCTTTTACTGAAGCGTTTTTCTCTTCCTGAATATTTTCTAAACACGGTTAAGTGCTTGCACCTTAGAACCAGCGCTCTGATGCCAGTTGAAGGATAGAAAAACACTTAGAAGGGGGGGGTTTGAATAAGTGTAGCTTTAAAACTTGTAAGATAAAAACTATTTGCACAATGATTTTTATCCTAGTTCGTTGTTAAATAAACTACTCCAGTCCACCCTCTTGGAATGATTTACCTCACCTGAGGATTTAATCCACTAATCACACGAGATTACAATGGTTTTCCACTTAGAAACACTCTAAGTCTTCTAGAGTATCCTGATCACAACTTAATCACTCTAGGAACAAACTGCTTAGACAACTTCTAAGACTTGCTAGAGTATACTGATCAACAACCTGATCACTCTAGTACTTACAAATTAATGTAAACAAATTCTTTTAAGAGTTACAATGCTTCTTATAAAGCTATTATCACAACTGTGATTTTCTCTTAAGTTTAAGCTTAAATCTCACTAAGATATTACAACAGCAATGTAGTGAGCTTGATGATGAAGTTTGAGAGCTTTTGAATTTGACAGCGTTTCTGTATAATGCACAAGTGTTGAATTTAGCTTCTCATCAGAACTTCATATTTATAGGCACTTGAGAAGATGACCGTTGGGAGCATTTAATGATTTGCGTAATCCGTACAGCATTGCATTTAATGTTTCACTATTTTGTCAACTACCTCGAGCCTTGTTTTCGCTGTGTCTACTGACGTTGCCTTTAATAGCTTCTAACGTTCCTTTTGTCAGTCAGCGTAGCCTGCCAGTCTAGTACTTGCTTCTGATCTGATGTTTGTGTAAACAACGTTTGAATGTCATCAGAGTCAAACAGCTTGGTGCAGAGCATCTTCTTGTCTTCTAACCTTAAAGTGCTTCTGAGCGTGATACCATGAGAACTTCAGTGCTTCTGCTTATGATCTCAAGTTCTTCTGATGCTTCCATAGACCCATGTTCTGATTCAGCTTGACCATCTTCTGATGTCTTGCCAGACCATGTTCTGATGTTGCATGCTGAACCTTCTGAGTCAGTGCTTCTTGCGCTGATTTTATGCATACTCTTTATATAATTCCTGAAATGGAAATTGCATAGTATTAGAGTACCACATTATCTCATACAAAATTCATATGCTTGTTATCATAAAAACTAAGAATATTGATCAGAACAAATCTTGTTCTAACACCCATAACCTAAAAATGTGATTTTTGCCCCTTTTAACGAGCTGCTGTCTTAGCAGGTCCGCTTAGCGGACCCCCTCCGCTCAGCGGACTCAAAATTGCATCCAGACTCTAATTTGCTCCGCTGGAGCTCCGCTCAGCGGATGACAGAAAAAGTGAAATCTTGTTTTCGCCATAAGTTGAGAACCGTAACTCCGAATTGCGCCCGGTTCGAAGCGTTGGAAAGCTTATTCAATGCTCTATCCAATAATGAATGAATGGAAACCAAAATGATAATTTTTATCATCCTTATTTTGAGCCTATGGAAGTCCACTTGACGGTGGCTAAGCGGGCTTGCACCGAAACTGCGAAATCGAAGCAGTGCCTTTGACACTTTATTCCTCAAGGCTCCAATATGCATGAATACATATAAAAACAAAGGAAAAACTATCAAATGGTATAAAAATATATGAAAATACAACTATTGACAAAGTATACGTATTTATACACAAAATGGGGAATTATTCAAACGGTATTAACAAAAGTATCGATAAGTGCCACTATTTACATACACAAAATAAGTACATTTTGGCACTTATCAATTACATAACACATGCATCATGACATTGCATAAAAAAATTGCTATACCTATTGCAGAATACAAGTACAGACAAATGAACGAAATCTCCAATATTTCCAAGATCTAATTCAGCTACTACGAACGATACTGACACGGTCAACACTCGAAAGTCTAATTCAGTTACTACGAACGGTGCTGACACAACAAGAGATCTAATTCTATCATCACGAACGGTGTAGACACGATCATCTTTCCAAGATTTAATTCAGATATTACGAACGGTACTGATACGATCAACTCTCAAAGATCTAATTCCATCATCACGAACGGTGTGGACACGATCAACTGTTTATAAAGTCTAATTCAGTTACTACGAATGGTGCTGACACGACAAAAGGATCTAATTCCATCATCACGAACGATGTGGACACGATCAACTGTTTCTAAAGTCTAATTCAATTACTACGAATGGTGCTGACGCGACAAAAGGATCTAATTCCATCCTCACGAACGGTGTGGACACGATCAATTATCCCCTAAATTCTAATTCAATTACTACGAAAGGTACTAACACGACAAGAGATCTAATTCTATCATCACGAACAGTGTAGACACGATAATCTTCCCAAGATCTAATTCAAGTGCTACGAACGGTACTGACACGATCAACCTTTAAGGGATCTAATTCTATCATCACGAACGGTGTAGACCGATCATCTTCCCAAGATCTAATTCAAGTGCTATGAACGGTACTGACACGATCAACCTTTAAGAAATCTAATTCTATCATCATGTACGAACGGTAATGACACGATCAACATACATGTCATACCCTAATTTTTGACCCCCCTGAGATGACATATCTTCAGGATTTTTTATCAGGTCAAGACAAGTACCCAGAGCAGTCATTTCTCCATCTGATACCTAATCAAGGATGCTCAAAGACAAGAAAGCTCAGGCAAAGGATCAATCAATACAAAGACTAGTCTCTAATACAATCATGGGGCTCAAAAACTTCACTTTTCTCATCTATGATTGATTAGACATCCAGTCATATGAGTACAGGTTTACTCAGGTCACCAGACTAGGGTTTTGAGCCTATCAAGGACTGAAATCAGGGATCACATTTGGGAAACCCTAAAAAGCCCCAGGGAACCATTCAAAGACATCAATCATCTTCAAATAACTCATATGACAAGATCCACTGGACATTACACCTCAATTCAAAGTCTACAGTCATTATTTTCACATGGTCGACAAATTAGGGTTTTGACCTAATTCACCAAGATGGTTGACTTTTAATCAGGGCATGAATCCAAAACTCAAGACATGATTCAAGGATCTCTACTACCTCCATATAATCCATTTATATCATCCATTTGGGGAGAATATCTTATTTTTACACAAAAGCCCAAAAATTCACTTTGTCAGGAAAAAGTCAACTGTGAAGGATCATCATTGACTTTTAAGGTTTTTGGTCAAAAAATGACTTTCAAAGATCAATATCATCAATATATGGATGTCAAAGTCATTTGGCCAAAGAAATTCAAAGAAATTCATCAAGGAGCGAAAAGTCGGGAATTAGGGTTTTTGAAGGCATGGTGAGAACTCAAAATTTCACCTACACAACTCAAAAAACTTCCAACATGAAAGTTGTAGATCTTGCAAAATAAAACAACATCTTACAAAGGAACTTTTTTCAAAAGATCAACCATTTATGAAGTTTTGGAAATTTTGAAGTTTAGGTCATAAACACTTAGAAATTTTTCTAAGTGTTTTAACCTAGTTTTCATCCAACTTTAGGCTCATTTTTCACAAATTTCCCAAATGATTCTGAAGAAGACATAAACTAATGAATTGAAGTAGATGTTTAGGGCTTTCCAAATTGTGTTCAACCTTCTCCAAATTCAATTTGAGCTAAGAGTTATGCTTGTTCAAAGTTGGCCTCATGAAGTAAAATTATAGGTCATGTGCAAATTGGACTTTGCAAATTTTGTGCAAATAACCTCTCTTATGGATGCTACACGACCCATAACACATCTGAAACCATGCCATACATCCATTTTCATCATTGCATAAGGATT